>NC_048283.1:2026360-2240611 GCF_009762535.1 Notolabrus celidotus | reverse complement strand
TTTACAACATGCACTACTCCGTGTATCTAAAAGAAGTGGTAACACTTTATATTAACTACACACTTTTAAGCATTAATTAATACTTACCTCATCACTGTAAAGCATTGTTCATACATTAATACTCATTTATATATCATGTACAAACACAGTTATAAATGTTTTATTATTCATGAATATGACTCTCTATAATGTGTTAACTAACTCTTTGTTCATACTTTATAAATGATGGATTCACCAATTACAAATGAGCTGTTATGGTCATTATAAACCAGTTATAAACACATTTAGAGGTTATGATTCTAACATTCAGTAAGGTTTAGTGAACACCTTATTATATAGCAAATTATGATTAATTAAGGTAGTTATAAAGGACTTATAAGCTGCTTGTTCATGGTTTTGTGAGCTGATCTAAAGTGAGGACTTTTTATGCTTTACAAAGAATTCATTAATGAGATTTAAGACCAGCAGCACCTTAAAACACAGAAGTCACAGATATTGATTCAACAGAATAAGGAAACAGATACAACACATGGACTTAAACTTGTGTTTATTAAAAGGAAACAACCTCTGTATAAAACCGCGTTTATCAAAATAACTCTTCATATGAACTTAAAATACTCTGCAACTGAAAAAGAAAATCTCTCAAACTTAAAGTGCTCACAGTGGAAAAACTCAAATAAAATATGACATATCAAATATATAAAAAGACAGTAACATTTAAACGCTGGCTGTATAAAACCATTTGTAAACACAAGTTAAAATGCAGCTGAAAAACTGAACAATAACTTGGATTCTGTGTTTTAAGGTGCTGCTGGTCTTAAATCTCATTAATGAATTCTTTGTAAAGCATAAAAAGTCCTCACTTTAGATCAGCTCACAAAACCATGAACAAGCAGCTTATAAGTCCTTTGTTACTACCTTAATTAATCATAATTTGGTATGTAATAAGGTGTTCACTAACCCTTACTAAATGTTAGAATCATAACCTGTAAATGTGTTTATAACTGCTTTATAATGACCATAATAGCTCATTTGTAATTGGTGAATCCATCATTTTTAAAGTATGAACAAAGAGTTAGTTAACACATTATAGAGAGTCATATTCATGAATAATAAAACATTTATAATTGTGTTTGTACATGATATATAAATGAGTATTAATGTATGAACAATGCTTTACACATGATGAGTTAAGTATTAATTAATGCTTAATTAATGCTTAAAAGTGTGTAGTTAATATAAAGTGTTAACAAAGAAGTTGTTTGGGTAACACTTTATATTAACTACACACTTTTAAGCATTAATTAATACTTAACTCATCCTCTGTAAAGCATTGTTAATTGTTCAATACTCATTTATATATCATGTACAAACACAGTTATAAATGTTTTATTATTCATGAATATGACTCTCTATAATGTGTTAACTAACTCTTTGTTCATACTTTATAAATGAAGGATTCAACAATTACAAATGAGCTATCATGGTCATTATAAACCAGTTATAAACACATTTACAGGTTATGATTCTAACATTTAGTAAGGGTTAGTGAACACCTCATTACATAACAAATTATGATTAATCAAGGTCACAAAATACTCTGCAACTGAACAAGAAATCTCTCAAACTTAAAGTGCTCACAGTGGAAAAACTCAAATAAAATATTAGATATCAATTATATTAAAAGACACAGTAACATTTAAACGCTGGCTGTATGAAACCATTTGTAAACACAAGTTAAAATGCAGCTGAAAAACTGAACAATAACTTGGATTCTGTGTTTTAAGGTGCTGCTGGTCTTAAATCTCATTAATGAATTCTTTGTAAAGCATAAAAAGTCCTAACTTTACATCAGCTCACCAAACCATGAACAAGCAGCTTATAAGTCCTTTGTTACTACCTTAATTAATCATAACTTGCTATGTAATAAGGTGTTCACTAACCCTTACTAAATGTTAGAATCATAACCTGTAAATGTGCTTATAACTGCTTTATAATGACCATGATTGCTCATTTGTATTTGGTGAATCCATCATTTCTAAAGTATAAACAAAGAGTTAGTTACCACATTATAGAGAGTCATATTCATGAATAATAAAACATTTATAACTGTGTTTGTACATGATATATAAATGAGTATTAATGTATGAACAATGCTTTACAGATGATGAGTTAAGTATTAATTAATGCTTAATTAATGCTTAAAAGTGTGTAGTTAATATAAAGTGTTACCAAAGAAGTTGTTTGTCATTGTTTAAATGGGTTTGTTATCCAGTTTGAGCAGTTTTGAAGTTCCGGTGCACACTTCCTCCAAGAAGTCTGTTTATTTCAGCTTTATCAGATATTGATGTTAAAGAATGAAACTTTAAGATTAAATTAATTCAAAAAACACTTCACATGTTGCAGCCTGTCTTGACCTGCAAAAATAACACCATCAAGACATAGCACCTTTGATTTCATGTACTTAAAGCCCCTGTGAGGAGTTTTTAACTGGTTATAAAAGAGGCTGAATTCATTGTAATGCCTCTTTATGACCTACAGAAGAAAATAAGATCATCAGCAACACTATTGATTATGCATATTTAGTATTTTCTATCCCCTGTAACCACAGCTGCAGGATAGGTGTCAGAAGATCTGCAGCACACTAAAGAAACTGTCTTCTTTTTTACATTTTGCACCACAAAGATTCACAAGGAATGATACGTCTGATCATTACAAGACAGCAGGATGAGATCCTTCAAGTTTTATTTGAAGGGAGAACACTTCCTACACATTTCAGGATAAAGTAAACACAGGTATAAGACGTACCACAAATCAAAAGTTCCTCATAGGAGCTTTAATATCCAACTTCTTCAACTTCCTTCAGATAACTGAACTATTAGCTCCTTAAATCTCTTCATTGATTGGATAAGAAGTGTATTACAGGAAGTCATACGTACTGTTGATGCCTTCTGTGTTGGCGATGGTGCCTGTGGTGCCCAGAGCGTCGTAGTACTGCTTGTTGCTCATCAGCGTGTACATCCCAAGGATAGCTGCAAGGACAGAAACACAATCAGGCTTGAAAAACAAGATAAGAATACCTGTGATGTTCCAGTTATATTACACTGTGATGTTCCTGCTCTGGTATCCCTGAGTGCTTGCAGATAAAGTGTGTCTGATTTGGACCCAAAACAAAAGGAGTCCCACTTCTGTTCCCCCCCTCGCCTCGCCTCGCCTCATGTTTGGCTCTGCTGTGTGTTTCTGTTTGATGAGATAAGAATAATGCTATCCAAGCTCAGCAGGAGAGCAAGTCACTGGTTGTAATCTCCCAGTTTTCAGAGGCCCAGAGGATGAAATGAGAACTTTTCCTCCACTGTAACTTAAGCTAGTGTGGTTTAAAGTGGGTCACTGTAAAGAGAACACACGCAGTTTAAGAGAGGAGGAGACTGCTGCAGTCTGGGGAATATAATCTGTATTTATTAACATAAACAACTTGATTCTTGAGACAGAAAACTGTGTTTGAAATCTAATCTGATCATGTATATAAATAAAGAAGTTAATTTGGAGGGAATTGGGAGAACAATAACGGTCTTTAGCCATAATGCAAGTTTGGCATATTTCCTCACAGAGACCTACTTTTGATTTGTTGCCCAATTTCTTAGAGGAAGACAAAAGATGAGAGAAATCCGTCTTTATATAAAACTACCAGTCCAAAGTTTGGACACACCTTCTCATTCAATGGTTTTTATTTATTCTAATTATTTCCAACATTGCAGATTAATACTGAAGACATCAAAACTATGACATAATCTGGTTTTGCCATAATCTGGATTACAACAGTAGTCAAACAGGGCTATCCATTGTGTACTAACCCTACCTCTGAACAACACAACTGATGGTCTCAAACACATTAAGAAGGCAAGTCATTCTACAAATGAACTCTTGACAAGGCTCATGTTCATTAGAAAAACCATTCCAGGAGACCACTTCATGAAGCAGACTGAGAGAATACCAAGAGTGTGCAAAGCTGTCATGAAGGAAAAAAGGGGGCTACTTTACAGAATCTAAAATATAAAACATATTCTGCTTTGTTTAACACTTTTTTGTGAATTCAATAATTCCATATATGTTCTTTCTTTCTTTTGGGGGCGGCAGTAGCTCAGTCCATAGGGACTTGGCTTGGGAACTGATGGGTCGCCGGTTCGAGACCCAGTATGGACGAAGTTTGGCAAGTGGAGAGGTGCTGGTTCACTTGCCTGGGCACTGCCGAGGTGCCCTTGAGCAAGCCGCAGAACCCCCAACTGCTCTGCATGCGCTGGTTGATGGCAGCATCCTCACTCTAACATCTCTCCCTAAGCATGTTCACTGCATGTGTGTGCATTTGTATGTATATACCAAAAAAACTGTATGTGTAGCATGTCCAAAAATAGCATGAGTGAAAAAATTGAATTTCCCCCCTGGGGATCAGTAAAGTACCTTTCTTTATTTTCTTCTTCTTTTCATAGTTTTAATGTCTTTGGTATTAATCTACAGTGTTTACAATAATTCAAATAAATACAAACCCTTGAATTAGAAGGTGTTTCCAAACTTTTGACTGGTAGTCTATGTCCCAAAAGTCCCAGGTGGATGATTAACAATAATTGTCTTAACTACTTTTTTATTCAAGAAATAAGTCATGGTTTAAAATATCAGCCTTAAAGTTTGCATTTGTAAAAACAGCTACACTTTGATGCAAAAATACAGATTGCAAGTCAGAGTTTTTCATTTAAAAAGCTGTAAATGTGTAATAGAGGAGCTTTTTCCCTTGCTGCAGGAGCCAAATTGTTGTTTATGTAACATGTTTGTCTGTAGAAAACTTCTCCTGGATCTGCTCTGTTTTAGAAATCTGCAGATAAATAATGTTTCCCATGATTTGGTGTGAGATGCATTTCATTTGACTTATCATAATACACCAAAACCTGCAGAATGATCTGCTGAATATTTCCTTTAAAAATAAAATCAAGCAGAAGATCTTTAATGTCAAAAACATGCATAAAGAAGAGTGGATTGATGCACTTAGTGGATCTTACTAATCCCTCTTTGCTTAGGTTCCCCTGCAGTTACAGTGTACGACCAGAAGGGGGCAAACCTGCAGACTCTCCCCTGCTCTTCTAACCTGCCAAACTGTGTCACACACCAACTGCTGTGACAGCACCCCCCCTCCCCTCTCCCCTTTTCCCTCCCCTCCACCCTCAGCCCACCTTCCAGCCTCCTGACCCGGTGTGTGGGGTATCATGGGAAGGGCCTTGTGAGGAGAGGGAGGCCAGGGAGACAGCTGTCCTGCTCAGGGGGGCGTTACCAACCATAAACACCTCCTCGCCATCCAGTTTAACGCTTAGAATAACCCACAGTAGCTTTGTAGCACAAACGAGACTGCAGACAACTCCAAGCTTCAATATAGCAACATGCTAATGTGAAAAAAAGGTGGAAATGAAGTCACCAGGGGAACTTGTTGGGCCATTACCTCTCTGAGCTCATGAAGCGGGACAGCCAAGCTATTCATCCCCTTTTAGCCTGTTGGCCAAAAAGCCCACACAAAAGACTGACAGGGGCTAACTGAGGTTTAATCCTCAGCTGGACCCGGTCCAGGGTTAAAACGGCGGTGGTCTCCCTGACAGGCTGATGGAGCCGGACAAATAGGCTCCCCTGCTCGGCCTTTCCGGATGCCTGCCTGTCTGTTTGGCCTGTTAGAGTGTGACGGGTTTACAGGGTGTTCACAACGAGTAGAGAAAGGACTTCTGATGATTCAATTTGACCAAATTTTTAAAGTCAAGTCAGTTTAAGAGAAGAAGAGAAAACAAGTGACTTTAAATAAGGAGGCAGAGCTGCTGTCTGAAAGAGCTACAGTAAATTAAAGAGGTCAGATAAAGGGACTCTTTAAGAATATTTAAAGGTACTATGAGGAGTTTTTAACTGGTTGAGAAACAGATTGAAAATGATACTGATGCCTCTTTTCCACCCTCAAAAGAAAACAAGACCATCCACAACAACACTGATACCTTCTCTATTGTCATTTTTAATGCCTGAAACCGCTCTGAGGGGGTAGGTGTCAGATCAGATGATTGGCATCTTGCTTTAGAAACACCCTGTTAGGTCTATTTTCATGGCACCGTGTGATACATCTAAATGTTAAACACAACAGGATGAGGTTATGAGAGTTAGCACCTCCAAGTCTGAGGCCATGGTTCTCTGCTGGAAAACGGTGGATTGGTCTCTCTCGGTGGGGAGTGAGACTTTGCTCCAAGTGGGGGAGTTTAAGTATCTCGGGGTCTTGTTCGCGAGTGGGGGTAAAATGGAGCGTGAGATCCACAGGCGGATTGGTGCGGCGTCAGCAGTGATGCGGACGTTGTTCCAACCCTCACCTATGGTCATGAGCTGTGGGTCACGACCGAAAGGATAAGATCGAGGATACAAGCGGCTGAAATGAGTTTCCTGCGAAGGGTGTCTGGGCTCGGCCTTAGAGATAGGGTCAGGAGCTCGGACATCCGGAGGGAGCTCGGAGTAGAGCCGCTGCTCCTCCGCGTCGAAAGGAGTCAGCTGAGGTGGTTGCCTCCCGGACGCCTCCCTTTAGAGGTGTTCCGGGCACGTCCAACTGGGAGAAGGCCCCGGGGTAGACCCAGAACGCGGTGGAGGGATTATATCTGGTCTGGGAACGCCTCGGGATTCCCCAGGAGGAGCTGGAAAGTGTCGCCGGGGAGAGGGATGTCTGGGTCAATTTGCTTGGACTGCTACCCCTGCGACCTGACCCCGGATAAGCGGAAGAAAATGGATGGATGGATGGATGGATGGATGGATGGATGGATGGATGGATGGATGAGGTTATTGACTGAAGATACAAATTTTGCATGTACAGGATAAGAGCTAAGAGGTATCGTGTTGTCCACAAGGGGGCGCCAGAATCGATACAAACCAAAAGTTCCTCACAGCAGCTTTAAGAATCTTATGATATGTTGTCAAAGCTTCATGCAAATAATGGACACATCAATCATGATGTCACTCATTAGTCTGAGGACGACCTTTTTGAAACCCTTGAGTTTGGCGTTTTGATCGTCGCCATCTTTGATTTTCAGTCAGAAGTGACTGTTTGCTATTTTGGTAAGAGGTGCAGCCGGAGAGGAGGGAGTGAGTGAACACTAAAATTTCAACCCATAAGTACTTATTTATTAATTTTCCCTAAATGTCTTATTAATTGCAATGAATCAGGCACTCTTGTTAAAGGGTCTAAGGACCGGAACTGAACAGGGTGGGGTGGGGATGGGGGTTGGGACGGGGGCTATTTCTTTTTGTATTTATGTACTTGTACTTTTCTACATTAATCTTGATTCCGCCCTCTGTTAAAAGCATAACCCAATCAAAATGTTGCTTAAATAGGGATAATACTAATAATAATAATTAGGGATACATCTTAATCAAGTCTCCTCAAATTAAGGTTTCAACCCATCTTAGCACCAGTTTGGTTAGCAAGGAGTATCCATGATTCATGCTGCATGTGATATTAACAGGGAAGCCAAAGAAGACCCAAAATGTGTTCTACAAGGGGCCTGGGTAGCAACTTGTCAATCACAAGGTAACGAAAGTCTGTGGTACTCGAAAAGGGGACCATCATTTACAAAATCTACAATATGGATTCAGAAAGGCTTGAATTTAGAGACCAAAAACCTACTAGCAGAAACATCTAGTACACTAGTGGAAAAACCTGCAGGGCTTCTACACTGGGTTCATCGTTCCCCGCCTATCATCCGTCTATCATACCTTTTCATATCCCTCTTCTCTGTCCAATCCATAGTTTTTAAATAGACACCACCAGTGTTCACATACTGAGAAGCCACAACAATTGGAGCTCCCCCTGCTGGCTGGCTGCAGTATCACAGACTGTCAGTCCCTTGGCTCTACCAGCCGTGTCGCTTCTGTGCATGCATTGGCTGCACCGGCGCATAGAGCTGGTCTTTTGGCTTCAAAGCTCATAATGGGTGCAGATGAAGACACATTGTTCATTCTATAGACAGTCAGGGGTCAAACTGTCTTTATACGTCTGGGATAATGCTGTAGGTGGAGTCTAAAAGCAGTAATGTAAGAGCTAGAGTGCAACAAACGGACCAAGCAATGCATTCTCTGCATTTCATTAGCATGGCAGAGCCAGCTCCACACGTACCGGGCATTTATTTGTGGAGTTAAACAACCTTTGTTCATATATTCAACATCAACTGGGTCACATTTCTCCACCATATGAAAACCAGTCCTCGATGCGATCCCCCTGGCTCTTGATTAATCCAGTTCTGGCAGTTTTTCCCTCCTGTTTACTGGATTAAGGGGATTTTACCCTCCAGTAACTGCAGCTGAGTGATACTTTCTCTGAACATGTTGGACCTCATTTTGAAAGCTTTTTCTAGAGTACCAAGGAGGTAAACCAAGGAGTTTTAAGCCTTATCATGAAGCTTGATAGTGATAGCCAAAAATGTGCACCCATAAAGAACACACAGTGAAGCTGAAGGAATAAAAAGTTGTGATAGACTTCCACTTCTCTCATGAAACTGTTGATCCTGCGCTCCTCAGGAAACAAACTGTCGCTCCTCTATCTGCTAACACAGTAGCTTCCCCCCCGGTCTGCGGTAAACAGATACCCTATCTATGCCCCCGCTGTCTCCCTGTCCACTCCACCCTTTCCTTCGGTGGCCCACATCCAGCCTCATTTATTTTTGTGTTGCTGAGCGTGGGGAATTAGACCCCATCGCATGTCTGCTCACGTCTGTTAGCCTGAGACCGCCGAGCTCAGAGACAATATGGAGAGATAACTGGGTCTGTATAATAGATCCATGTAGGTCAGAGCTGGTTATGGGGACACGCTGAGGTCGGACTGAGCGCTGTTTTCCTCTTAATAAGCTGATGGGAAACAACATGAGGACAAAGAGATGACATCATGGGAAGAGGGGAACTTTTTCACAGCAGACATGGCAGGAAACACACAGGTGTGACAGATAACACCTGAAGTGTAGTGTGCAGATCTATGGTGCATGATGGCTCACTGCCACGGCTTCATGATAACAGACTTTTTTTTCTTATGACAATTTAAAACCACAGAGGAAACTTTATTACAGCTGGAGCACTGCTGTCCAGTCACTAACGGTGATCATTAAGATGAGATTCTGCTTAATTACCACAAGCATCAACCTAAAACATGGGGCACACCCAGGTTTTCTTTCATTTTCAACTTTGGAAGCTTAAAAATGGTATGCCTGAGGTAATTTGCATAATTTACAGAGCCCTCAAAGTTGTTCATTTTCAATTTGTGGGCACTAAGTAATTATCTTGTGCAGAAAAGTAACTATCCATTGTGTGCTAACCCTACCTCTGAACAACACAACTGATGGTCTCAAACACATTAAGAAGGCTAGTCATTCTACAAATGAACTCTTGACAAGGCTCATGTTAATCAGAAAAAACATTCCAGGAGACCACTTCATGAAGCAGACTGAGAGAATACCAAGAGTGTGCATGAAGCTGTCATGAAGGAAAAAGGGGGCTACTTTACAGAATCTAAAATATAAAACATATTCTGCTTTGTTTCACACTTTTTTGTTCATTAAATAATTCCATATATGTTCTTTCATGGTTTTAATGTCTTCAGTATTAATCTACAGTGTTTAAAATAATTACAATAAATACAAACCCTTGAATTAGAAGGTGTTTCCAAACTTTTGAATTGTAGTCTATGTCCCAAAAGTCCCAGGTGGATGATTAAAAAAAATATTTCTTAACTACTTTTTTATTCAAGAAATAAGTCATGGTTTAAAATATCAGCCTTAAAGTTTGCATTTGTAAAAACAGCTACACTTTGATGCAAAAATACAGATTGCAAGTCAGAGTTTTTCATTTAAAAAGCTGTAAATGTGTAATAGAGGAGCTTTTTCCCTTGCTGCAGGAGCCAAATTGTTGCGCCATTGGCCTAGTGGTCTAAGCACGGCCCATGTGCAGAGGTTACAGTCCTCGTCGCAGCGGTCGCAGGCTCGACTCTCGGCCTCAACCATTTGCTGCATGTCTTCCCCCGCTCTCTGCGCCCCACATTTCCTGCCCCTTTTCGGCTGTGTACTAATTCAACTTGACATCTATTGCCATAATTTGCTTAAAATGCCATTACTTGCCAGTAATGTACTTTTTTTGATTGTGTGAATATTGTTTAGTTTTTTATTTTTAAGAGCTTTTTTGTGGGTGTAAGAGAAGAGCCCTCTGCTGGGCAGAGTTGAGGGGTGTGCCTCATGTTGTGTTGATATATAAAAAGCTCCACTAAAATACGTGAATTCAATGTTTCTTGGTGAAAGTGCTCAAAGTGACCCCTGTGGTATGTTTGAAAGAACCTGTTGATTTATTGTCCAACACTTATGTGATGACATGCTGATGATGAGCTGTGAGTAATTGTGTCACTATAAGACGCTTTACTAGCAAGGCCATAGCTACAGCATTAATCTTCATGGTGTAGCTCAATGATTACTTTCTGTGTTCATGCATTCTCTTTAGTTTTTTACGCCTAAAGAGGCTTCTGTGAGAGACCGGATATGCTTCTGTTTATATCAGAAAGCACAGCATGTTGGAGCAAACAGAGAAGGCCTGGCAAAGGAACGCACACACAACCACTTCTCAAACGACTTAATTTCTTGTGTGCAAAATTAAAAATGATCAAGTCAAAGAAAACCCAAACAAGCCAACCTGCAAACATGATTGAGGATTTCTGCTGCTGCTATGATTATCACAAAACAGTGTTTGTCTTACCTGCAATATCACACATCTCTGCATCAGTGGCGTTCTTCAGAGCCTCCTCCAGCTCCGGCTCCAGCATCACCTGCTCGTGTGCGGGGATCTCTGCTGGTTTCTTTGGCACAAAGGTTTTTCCTGGAGACAGAAGAAAGAGCAGAGGAGTCAGGATGAGACAGATGGAAGAGTCTGAAAATAAAAAATAAGGTAGTAATGTGTGTGAAGGGGTTTTGATCTGATGTTTGTTTTGCAGCAGTCTGCAGAACATTTTCCTTTTCCCATTATCTTACAGGGGATTCTTCAGTCTGGAGGTTTCAAAGCGTAAAATTTGTCTCTGTTTTGGTGAAAGCTCTGTTTGGATCATGTTTCCGAAAACACGAGTAAGCCTGGGCTTATCAGGGATTTATGGAGCAGCTCTAATAAACTCATGTCCTGCAGCCTCTCTTTCAATGTTTCTGTTTGACTTTCTCACAGTTTCAGCAGCCTGTTGCATTATCTGCTCCTGATCATGAGATGAGCTGCATGTGAACTCCAGTGCAATTAGCCTCTCTCAGTGTCTCAGTGTAATCATTCCCTGCTGTATGTATGAACCTGTCAGTCTGATGGGAATGGCCCCGAAAGTCAGTGAGCTGCAAGAAACCCCACACAGAGCTGAAACTAAGAGCCGGAGCTTCTGTGCAGTGGAGCATCACAGAGTCCAACACTAAGGGTTGAGCTGACAGAACCTCTGACTCGCCCCAGTTTGTGGTTTATAATTCCAAGAACACAATATTCTATAAATGCATCATTTAAAAACTCTGATTTGTATCTCAGGGCTGCAGCTCCCTCACCTTTCTTCTCCTTAGTGAACGGCACCAGGTCCTCCCTGTCCTCGTGCTCCAGGGCCTCCTTCTCCAGGTGCTGCTGCAGGGCGTCACGGTCGTATGGACCTGTCGGGCCCTTCTTCGTCTGGTCACGCTGCCGGAAGCCAGCAGGCAGCATGGCATTCTGGGAAAGCAAGAGGGCAAAGGTTGTGTTGATGTCCTAATGTAAGACTGAGGAACTTTAAGTTAGTTAAGCGCCTGGATAGATCGGATCAAAGAGAAACTGGAGGAGTCATTATCTGAAATCAAGAGGCCACCTCTGGTGCTGAAAAATGAAGCTTGTCCTGGGGCCCGGTTCATTTGACTGACAGGTGGGTGCATTATTTGGAAGGAGGCTTAAGGCCCACCTCAGCTTCACCTCTTTGCCTGTGGTAAGATTTTTAGAAAGTTGGTTTAAACCAGCATTTCCAGTATGGTCACCACTATTGTTAGGCTTCGTAATGCCTCTTCAGAGACAAATGGGTGGCGTCACAGAGACCATACATTTATGTTGTGTACAGTCTTTGGCTGAAACAGGCCTTCAGAACAGTATAATACATACAAATAAAACATATAAGACACATAATATAAAAAAAAAAACAAGTAAGCCAAGGAACTAAAGTCACTAAGTATCATAAGCTGTGTTTCCACCAAAAAGTACCCAAGACATTTAGAACCAGGAGTAACTCTTGAAATGATTTAAAGGTTCAACTAGAGAATTAAAGACCAATTCATATGTATCCCAAAATTATTCTCCTGATGTCTGAAAGTCTTTTGAATGCTGAAATGTTCCCTAAAGTCTCTGCACTTTCATAAAGAAACACCCTTGGAGAAATAAAGTTCCTGGGGGCTTGATGCAGACTCTGGTCCCAGCAGTGGAAAAGCACCAAGTCCCCCCTAAAGTCTTTAGGGCTTAAAATAAAGACACATTTCAGGAGCAATAAAAGCCTGAAACATTTTTGCATGTCATTGTAGGAAGATTGTAATTGCATCACTTGGTTTTAAAGCTTGGGAAAGCTGCAGAATTTCATACTTCAATTGATCCTTTTCTCTTTCTGCTCACTTCTTGGTAACAAATGTAATCAGCTGTGAGATCACTGAAGGGAAGATAAGTCAAAGAAGTAATCATGTCTGCATCTTCAATCTTAGCTGTCTCAAATCCTGCATGTTTTTGTTATAAGAGTCAACCCATGGTGTCAGGAAACACAAGACCAGACTCATTCTCCCCAGCAGGGTAACAAGACCCTGCAGGACTTCAAGCATCAGATGTGACGACCAAAGACTTTGTGGTGTTAGAGTAAGAGATCAGAAACTGGCCACTTGTTGGGTAAAGACAAATGAACTCTGTACCTCTGGGTCCATCTCCTGCAGCTCATCCTCCAGCTTGTCCAGCTCCTCCGGGCTGAGGCCCTTGAGGATGGCATCCTCATCAATGTCCCTGGGGTCAGACATGGCTCCTGAAGCTCCGGCTCACATACACACACACTCCCTCATACACACCGCTGCACACCCTGGGCAAGAGAGAGCACTGTGGGGGGAAAGGGAGAGAGAGAGGAGAGATGAGGTGTGTGATTTTAATTTGAATCTGCATGCATCAAAAACAGCACATCTGGATGTTTCTCTCTTTCTCTTGGAGTTCAAACTTCTCCTCAAGAAGGAGCCTTCAAAACAGACTGCATCTCTTTTACTATCAAGCCTCTACTCAAGGTTTTACAGTAGTTGTTCCTGCTTTTTTATTAGCATTATTTAACCCTGGCTCATGCTGCTACTACTCCTAAAAGCAGATCCCTTTCCTGATCTGTTTGCAGTCATGCCGGGCTTTTGGTGCCTTAACTGGACGCTCAGCATTAGAGAGAAATGAAAACAAACAGGAGAGGTTTCAACTCTCCCTCAGGACACCAGTGTGACCGGGAGGGGTTCAAACGATTCATAAAAACAATAAATCCCTTTGTCCTTATTTTACCAGGGGACTCCCTGCCATGCATTTTTAGACTGACTGTCCACGCCATGACGTCATTGAGCCTATCAGTTCCCTGATCCAGAGCGCTTCAATGATGTGCACTGATAATAATAGATGCTTTTCCAATAAGGCATCTCCAATACCCAGGAGAGCAGATATGCTGCAGTATCCTTCATGTCACCTTAAAGCTCACAAGAGGAGATCACCGCCCACTGATGCCCCTCAGATGGAGAGAGAGGGAGAAAGAAGCAGAGCGAGGAAGAGAAGTTAAAGAGAGAGGGAGAAGTCTCTGTAACTCTAAACCCTTAGCTCACCACACAGCGGCTAAGAATAGAATAACAGAGAGATGAGAGGGGTGGAAGGCACAATCCCTAATTTATCATTGACGGACACACAGTAGTGGACACACCCGGACAGAGCTGCACGCGCTGATGGAAAGACACATATCAACGACAAGCTATCTCACACTGCAGAGACGAGAACGTTCAAATGTTACCTCAGGGACCTCAAACAGAGAAATACCACAACAATAACTCAGGGCAGGGTATGAGTAATGCAGCTATCGGGTTTGTGAGGTTGAATGTTTTCATGTTCAGTCCAGATTTCATCCCAACTTGGCCAGAAAAGAAAACCCATCACAGTTCAGGTCACAGATTGTGGTCTCATTCAGCCAGTCTGCATGTCAGCAACCATTAACATCTGTGATGGCAACAGGAGTGTTTCACTGCAGGCATGTAATCACATTTATACTCAGGGTCTCATTAAAGAGCTTTCATTAGCTTGAACTTTAACCAGCAGGGATAGCATGAAAACAGGTATGACAGCAGGCGGAGGACGTCATGAGATACAGCGCCTGCTGAGAGCTGGGATGTTAAAACACAAGTGAAACACAGTCTCATGCAATCATGATCATGCCTGAGTAGTTTTTAAATAATCAAATGCTGTATTTTTGTATTTTGTGTTAGCAGTCAAAGCTGCAAACAAAGAAGATTCAGAGTTATATGTGCAACAGTGGTGGACAAAGTGCACATCTGCATTACTTAAGATAAGATAAGATACTCCTTTATTCGTCCCACAACGCGCTCAACCGAGGTACGGCTACACCACTGAGACAACCAAACACAGGTACACCAACAGTTTCCAGTCTTTGGGATCTGATTTCAGAGAAGAAAATTAATCAGCTGCCTTCAAAGCTAAAGTAGTGAGTCAGTAGAGCAGTGATAGAAATGTAGTGGAGTCCAAAGGATGATATTTGTCTTTCAAATGGAGTAAAAGTGACAAGTTCCCCCAAAAATAATACTCAAGTAAAGTACAGATACTCACAAACTGTACTTTGTCACTGTCCACCACTGGCAATAATGCTTTAGAAACAGGTCCACAACGTGAGCAACATTTTGCAGGTGGCAGTGCTGCAGGAGTTTTGCAACACAAGACAGAAAGATGTTACCCTCTGACCTCTGTTGAGCAATCTTGAAAGTTCCTGTAGGCCTGACTGGGTGTCTGTGATTCACAGCAATCACATTTATCAGTTTATAAGTTTCTGATGTTGAGTTATTATTTCACAACTTCAGGATCAATCAGAAACTGAAGATCCAGATCCACATGAAGCCTCAACTGCAGGAGCATTGTCTTGCTCTAGTGACACACAAACAATGTGACCGCAACCTTGTTCCTCTCAAGGTAGCGTCTGTTTGGTCTGACCCACTGATCAGATTACACTTTATTAGCAAGGACACACACACACACAGACTCAGAATACACACATCTTGTGACTGTGTGTAGCCACATGAATACACACTTCACAGCTAATGGAACAAAATCTGCGACCAATCAAAAAGAGGCCTGCAGTATTTTCCCTCTCTGCTTTAAATGTGTGTTTACACTGTGTTTGAAGCAGCTCTCCTGTGACCAGGTAGATTGGAGGAACTCAACATAAACATATGTGAATATGCATGATTCAGTGTTTTCCTCTTAAGCCTCATGAGTACAGAAACATAAATCCCTGCATGGTGTCTCTGTGACAGCTCAAACTGTGTAAAACCTGCTCCTGAGATTCCTGTCAGGCAGCTTGTCGTCGACACTGTGTGGCTCTAATGCGTAAAGCCAATGACACAAACACCGGATCACACAGCTGAGAGGAGGAAGATGGAGGAGATTTAAAGGATGACAGGAAGGAGACAGACGCTCAAAGGACCAGGTGGAGGATAAGTCTACACAGGCTCACTTTCTATCCAGGATAAGAGGTTTTACTTTGCGAGAGTCGGGCTACAAAACAGGCGACAAGAGTCAGATTTACCAACTCTTTGAATAACATCCAAAAGAAACATTTTTATTGTACACTAATATTCACTGCTGAAGGGAGTTCTGTTAGTCAAAGGTTGACCTCTGACCTTCTGAATGTTTCTTGTATCTATTTAAGGCTGCAACAATTAGTCAACGTTGTCAACAATGATCTACGAAAAAAGACTACACTGTTTACTAGGGAGTGAGGCATCTTGCTTCCTTACTATCTCTGCCGATGACTGTGCATACAAAACATAACCGAGAAGAGATAGGTGAATGAAACATTTATTTATTTATTCAATTTATTTGTAAAGGGACCATGTACAATATTTAACATAAATGTCACCATCTGATGCATTGTACCAGAGTTAGCTTAAAGCTAATTTACATCTGCAGTCCCTTGGCAGGTCACAATTGAAACATCACATTGTAAAAACACTTGCTTGCACACACACAAGCGCACGCGCACACACGCGCACGCACACACACACACACACACACACACACACACACACACACACACAATCAAACAAACAAACAAACAAACAAACAAACAAACAAACAAACAGTATGTATATCAAGTTAAAAGTATCAAATCAGTGGTTGCAGTGTTGAGTGTCCTTTAGCAGACTTTTCAGTTTGGTTTTGAAGCTGCTGAGAGATTCACTGTTCTTAATGTCCTCCGGTAAGGTGTTCCACTGAGTTGTGGCTTTCACAGAAAAAGCTGACTGCCCAAAGGCAGTACGGCGAAAGGGCACATAGCAATTTCTGAACGAAGAGATTCTTGTTGATTTAACGGAGTCCACTGACCGAAAGTTGATAAATTGACGCAGCGGAGGCGGGGCCAAGCCATTTAAAATCTTATACACAAGACACACATTTGAATACAATTTAAAATTCTCAAAGCTCAAAAGATGATGTTTCTCCAGTATCCTACAGTGGTGGTATTGCATTGTTTTTTTGTCCAGTATTTTTAAGGTTTGTTTATACAGAGAGTGAAGTGGTTTAATGACCGTCTCCCCAGCCTGACCCCAGCATGTGATACAATATGACATGTGGGAAAGGATCATAGCATGCATAAAAGTCTTGGCTGCATCCACTGAAAGACAGCTTCTTATCAGTCTAAAGTTTGTCAAATTATATTTGATGGTTTTTATCATTTTCCTAACATGTTTCTTCATGTTAAGGCTTGAACATGGCAAAATGCTTCTTCACTGGGTCAGTATGTTGCAACAGAAACCCTTTTTAAACCTGCAGCTAAATCACAGATAAATGAAGCTAACATAAGATGCTGCACTTTAACCATGTCAGGATGTTTTAACCTTTGAGTGGATATCTGAGAGCACCTTGTCATTACCTAAGTTTTAATCCATGATGTTTTGTTTTAACGTATTTTGTCTAGATGACCTTTGAACTTTGAGTTTGCATTGCATTAATATGTTGTCTTCATCTCTGGAATACAGAATCCCTCAGGTGCACAACCAATTGACCTGCTTGGCAGCCAATTCATCACCATACATCCTCAAACTTAAAACCCTCAGCAGCCACCTTACCACAAACATTCACTATAATGTCTGATACAGTAGGTGAGGACACAGAAGTCATGTTACAGCGTTACAAAACACTAAATACGGCATGTTTTACATGCAGAAAGAGATGAAGTAGCTCCCTCATTTTGCACATTATAGTGTTGATTTTGAAAAGCATGGTGCTTCATGCAAAGATGCACCGATTGAAATCAAGGCCAACACTGATACTGGAGTTTTAAGGCAAGGCAAGGCAAGGCAGCTTTATTTGTATAGCACATTTCATACACAAGGGCAACTCAATGTGCTTTACATTAAAACATTAAAAGCATTGGAGACATTCAGACATGCATAAAAGAACATAATTAAAATGACAAATATGATAAAACAGAAAAGAAATGGAAAATTAGAAATATATTAAACATTACATTAAAATTTTAATTTAAAGTGGGTTAAAATAATCTAAGATAGGAAGGCAGAGGTAAATAAGAAAGTCTTAGTCTTTGATTTAAAAGAGGTGAGAGTTGGAGCAGACCTGCAGCTTTCAGGGAGTGTGAACCAGATATGTGGTGCATAATGACTAAACGCTGCTTCACCATGTTTCGTTCTGACTCTAGGGACTGAAAGCAGACCAGTACCTGATGACCTCAGAGGTCGAGGTGGTTCATAAAGTAGTAGCAGATCAGCCTAAACCATTCAGTGCTTTATAAACCATCAGCAGGATTTTAAAGTCTATTCTCTGACAGACAGGAAGCCAGTGTAGAGATCTAAGAACTGGAGTAATGTGGTCTACTTTTTTGGTCCTTGTTAGGACTCGAGCAGCAGCATTCTGTATGAGCTGCAGCCGCCTGATGGACTTTTTAGGGAGTCCTGTAAAGGACTAAACATTAAACATTACTGTAGCTGATAGCTGATAAAGATGTTTTTATTGTGGAATACTACTAGTGGCATCAAAGAAGGCAATAACAAGAAAGTGGTGTATGGAGGACCCCCCCACTCAGAGAAACTGGTTGGACATTGTTGAAAAACTACACGATATGAAGAACTTAACAGACAATCTAAGACTTCAACAATCTGCCTGCCAAGAAAACTGGAAAAAATGGACTGACTTTATAACCCATCAAACAGTCTGAAGAGAATGGACTATTTTAAAGGAGGCTACACTAATGTTTGTTAACTGACACCAAAGTTTGTTTAATGTGTTTATTTTGATGTAACCTCACCAAGAAAAGCAACTAAAATATAAGTAAAAAAAAAAAAAAAAGATGTTTTTATTGGTTTGAAATTATTTTTTTCAAATGATCTTTTTGTTTTAAATCAAATCTTTTCATAATATTTTTTTTGGAAAAATGGCAAAAAGTGTATATTGTAATCACTTTCACATTAGCAAGTAGGTACAACGGATAAGCAGCCACACACAAATTTAAGTTAGGATATTCATACATAAATGTACACACACATGAAATAAAATAAATACATAAATAAATGGAATAAAATAATATAAAATTGAAATAAATAAAAACCCACCCCAGAACAAACTGAGACCACCAGCTGCATCAGACCACAACACAGATCCTAAGAGAGGCTAGATCTGTTCTTTCAGTTTTTCAGTAAATGAAGTCCACATTTCAACATTACACTCTTTAACCGTGATCATCCGAGCAGTGGAAGCTAAACTATATCTAGGAAAGTGAGGATCCAGTTCTTGTTTTCACCTCATCGCAACCAACTTCTTGGCTCAAAGGAGCTTTTGATGTATTTGATTTGTTGTCAAAAGTCCCTCCTCTAAAAAAGTTCTTGGAACTTGTCTTCCAAACTTGCATGTCCCTGCTCTCACTCAGAGACATTGTATCACTCCCACACCACAGACATTTCTTTCTCCTTTGACCATGAAAACAAATCAGAGTTTGTCCAACAGGTGACTCCTGCTGACCAATACAAACCCTCCTCTCTGAATCACCAGTTAGGTATCAACTACTGTCATCAATGCACAGCACATTATTGAAGATAGGCAGAAGTCTGTCAACAGAGTAAATACCAGCAGGTGCCGATGTTCAATCTTTACATCAGAGCATCTCTGATTTCATGTCTTTATCTTCCCGTATGCCATCACAATGAAAGTGGAACTTTTTTTTTCCATGTGTGCATTAAGAAGTGAACGTAGCAGCAGCAGGCTCCATCCAAACAAGGCTCATGTGATTTACCTCCATGAAGCCTTTGAGCCGTGCTTATTGTTGAGTTAAACACACGGCTCTTTCCTGACACTTGAGCTGACAGTGAGGGCGCGGACGTCTGCGTACGGCAGCCTGCTGGTTAAAGAGGCAAAGAATGTCTTACTTTTATTTGTGATATTGCATCAGAAGTGAATTAAAACCTGTGCATGATGCATGTTGGCAGAGTGGAGACAATGACCCTCTGACCAACACTATTCAGATTTGTTTTGACATTTCATTTGGCACGTTCCACATACCAGGAAGCCCTGGGACCACACTGGAAACAGACTGGACGTTTGTGAATGTGCATCTGTCCCCGGCAGTCCCCCTGCAGAGTGTCTATGCCGATCAAAACAAAGTGGGAGGGGCGGCTGTCACCTGCCGACGCCAGCTGGCCGCAGACATTTCTTTTTCCACTTTAAGTCTCATCCATCTCCTGCACCTGCAGTCTGTGTCTTTATGAGAGACGTGACATGAGCTGAGCCTGGTAATAAATGTCCGTCTGTGTTTGAATGGAGGCTTGATTAATGAAATCTACTGTACGCTATCTTTATCAGCTCAAACCACATCTGAGAGTTTGCCAGGGCAGATTTTTGACTCAGGTTTAAAGTTCTCTTAGCTCATGGAGTCATGTTTCTTCAGTCGGGACCTGGAACAAGTTGTTCACTTTCTAAAGCAGAGACACGAGGTCTACATGTGACTCTCTTTGACAAGTTGGAGCAGAATTTGTCATCATCAGTTTATTATTTTAGCGTTCTCTTGAGATAAACGTCATCAGATCAGCGGAGGACAACAAGACACAACAAGAGATGGAGATGTTTTTGGAGCCTTGATTCTGAGAAAACTGCAAAACCAAGCTGAAAGCAAAGTTTGCCAGAAGGGAGTATCACACATGTGCACTCATCATCAATCATTCAGTGCAATCATGCATTTCTAGGGCTGCAACCAACAATTCAACTTTCATTTGACAACATCAATTGCCTATTTGTCAGTACAACCAAAGGATTAAAAAGAGACTGAAATCTGAGGCTTAAACTTGAATTAAAGGACGTGTACGTGATTTCACTCTTCCCAGGATTCGAGCTCTCCCATTGTATCTCTGGGACCTGAGCATCCAATATCATACTCTGTATTTATAATTCCTGGAACAACTTCACCCTCTGCCATCCAAGCACCCAATGATTCTCGCCCAACAGCAGCCCTTAAAGTGACGACAGTAAGGGTCTGAAATCTCCACTTCCTGCACACCAAAGTGTAAACTAATTACTTTGTGTTATAAATACAGTCGTCAACATTTCACCAGAGAAAGTCAAATGAATAAGAATAACTTTGCAAATAAGCACAAGATATTTGTGCACTGAGGAAAATGATAAGTGCTCAGGGAGGAGACCCATCCCATTAACGCCCTACTGAAGAGCCACATGACCCTCGATGCCCCTGATAACACAAACATGAAGATAAATGGGGGTAGATGGGCAGCATGAGCCAGGAGTCATCAAGTGGGCATCTTCCTTCTCTAAGTTAGGTCCACGACACCTCAGGGAGGCTCTACAGTTAGCGCCATCATCCCAAAAACATCCTCCTCCATGCCCATCGTTACAGCATGCAACAAGGGAAGGAAAACAGAGAGGTGTTAGGGGAGCTGGGGTGAGAAGCCTGTTGGTGCTAGAGCTCATCCCAACCCAGTTAGGCTGTAAGTGCTACATAAATCAAGGAAGAAGGGAGGGAAAAAACTCAGCAGACCTGATCTCCTCAGGCAGATGGTTCCAAAGTGTTGAACCCCTCACTGCAAACACCCTGTCCCCTTTTGTTTTCATTTTCAGGGCCTGAGTACTGACACACAGTGGCAGCGAGGCCCTTTAGAAACCCTAAAGCAGGGGTGTCCAAAGTACTAGTAGTAATTGCGGCCCAAGGTCCATTTAATTATGGCCCAAGCTTCCATCTTAAAATGTGTTATTATAGCACAGAAATGAATCACATTCTGAATCATCTGTACATTTGTAGTTTCTTTCAAGCGCACACACAAAACTAAAGTCAATCCAAAAATGTCTCAAAAAGCTTCATATGGACTACTTTTATAAATTCAAAGCTCTGGATATTCTGCAGGAATATAATTAGGAGGAAACACAAGAACTCTTAAAGCTGAAATGTTTTCAAATTAATGTTTTCATCATGATGTGAAAATGTTCTTGATGAACACTAAAAGTACAGAAGACACAAAAGAGGACATAAGACAAGATCTAAATTATGAAATTGTGCAGAAAAGGCAAAATTTGGTGGATAAAAAATAGTTCAGAATGCAGGACAAGAATTATTTAGTTCTTAATATGTTGTCTGCTGGTCAGAAAAGTCTTAAAAACAACATGGAATAGAAGTGTGATGAAATCCAGATCATGATCCTGCCATAGGAAAATAATGAGACAATATTTTTCCCCACATTGCCCGACCCGAAGGAAAAACATTCTACACAAGAAGATAAAGTTTGCTAATGTTTACATGACTTGTGGAGAACTGAGGACTTCCTAGTTACTGATTTATTGAGAAAAAAAATGTAAAATAATTGTTATTAAATAAATATTTCACATATAACTTTTATGATTCCAAAGTCTCAGTAGGAGCCACTGGCCCTGAAGTATTCTGACAACATCATATGTGGCCCTCTTTGAAAAAAGTTTGGACACCCCTGCCCTAAAGATTATTATCATCATAAATAATATTATTATTCCGCCTACGAGATCGCATATTTGCAGCCTTTAACATGCCCCAAAGTTCCCCAAACCCAACACACTCATCAAGTCTGGTGAAAAATTTGAGATTCTTTGGGTCTTGTTGTATTTGGAATGCACAACATACCTCTGCCAGAGGACCTCAATGCCAGTGGCGGTTCTGGGGAGGGGCCAACAGGGGCCAGTGCCCCAGTAAAACTGAACCTGGACCCCCTCTGTGCCCCCCCCCCTCCACACCAAACTAATATTATACAATAAAAAAAAGCTCCGGTACACGCCGATGTTACAGACGAAACACATGCATGTGGCACTTGGTTCCAGTCCCTTAGAGCGCTAAGGGACTCAGGGACTCATGTTGAGTGTAAACATCCAATCAGCTGCTGTCAGTCTGCATGTTGATATAGTACACAGTAGTATATATGTCTAGTATAAAGGGATGCACTGATGTTTCGCCAGTTTGTTCTCAGCCGGTCCTCGCCCTTCTCAGTCTCTTTTGTCAGAGTTGAATGTGTCTCTCTGACAACACCCTTGACCCCAGCCTGCCCACTGCTCAATGCACGTGTTGGCTCATAAGGAACTGAAAGCTAGGAGTGAGTCCATGTAGAGCTTTAAAAGTAACCAGTGAAATCTTAAAGTCATTTCTAAAACATACAGGAAGCCAGTGCAAGGAAGCTAAAACAAGCATGTTGGCGCCCTTTAAAAGGACGGAGGCTGCATTGCATTTAGATAATGCAAGAATAAGATACACTCACACTTTCATTATGTCAAAATGATTACATAAAAACACCAGGAAGTCCTACCATAATCAGCTGAATTATGCAGGTTGCATTAAAAGCTTGAGAAAGAAACTTCTACAGCATGAGCATTAAGGTCAAAGTTTAAAGGCCCTATGAGGAGTTTGGAAATGACCGAGAAATAGACTGAAAATGATACTGATGCCTCTTTATGACCTTCAATAGCAAACAAGTCCATCAGCAACAACACTGGCACCTTCTCTGTTGTAATTTTTAATGCCTGAAACCGCCCTGGGGGGTAGGTGTCAGACCAGATGATGGACATCTTGCTTCAGAAACAGCCTTCATTTGACTGTTTTCATGGAAAATAATGACACTGCCTGATAAAGTTGACTGTTGAACACAACAGGATAAGGATTTTGTTGAAAACACTACTTTTGCATGTACAGGACAAGAGATAAGAGGTATCACTTTGTCCACAAGGGGGGCGCCAGAATCGATGCAAAACAAAAGTTCCTCACAGGACCTTTAAGGTGAGATCTTTTGGGAATCATGCTCCAATTAAAATCCATTATTTGTAAGGGTGGCTTCAGTATGTCTGAAGACAGAGGAGCACATATCCCTGATTGATAAAGCCGTGCTGCGTGCCAGATTAACAGCACAGTCACATTAGTTTTCTAAAACAGTCACCGTGTCACTTCAGAAGTGGGTCATGTATAAAAAAATACCCCCTTTCCTGAACCTGACACCTCACTGTTGACTGACTAACACCCGTTTGTTCAGAGGTGAACTCTGACCTGCAGATCACACCACCACAGGGACCACATGCTTGAATCTGTCCGTCACAAACGCAGGGCACGAATCCTCAATACGGACGTTTAATGTGACTGAATCTTAGCTGTGTAAGGTGTTAATGGGATGCATCATGTAAACGACTAACACATCAGAAATGTCACGAAGCAAATGGCTCGGACAGCTGCTCCGACCGCCCTGATTATTGCCACCAATTTGGTCCTCCAATCTGCGGCCATCTGTCGAGTTCCTGCCGGCGTGTGCGCGAGGAATTCGGTCGCAGCAGTTTGAGTATTCAGAGATTGCAAGGCTTGCACTTAAGTCTGATTCATTTATAAAGTCATGTGAAGAACAAACACACTGGAGGTGCATGGTTCTGTAGCACACGGGTTCTTACTTTAGAGATACATCCAATAAAAGGATGATTCACCCGCATGTGAGCCATCAAGGGCTTCTATTTCAAAATGTTAGAAGCAGTGAGGAGTGAGTGTGTGTTTTACAAGTCAAACACCATTACAAGGGTTTAGATTTCACAGGGACAAAGGTTATACACCCATAAATGCTCAGGATGATTTACACTGTGCCAGGGCGTTTGTTTTTATCCCTGCAGAAAATAAACCGGGAAGTCATTTCTCTTTGTTTTATCTCTGTCCTCTTGTTGGGCAGAGAGGTCCTGTACAGTGTGTGTGTGTGTGTGTGTGTGTGTGTATTTGTGTTGTTGGTAGCAGAAGTGGAGAGGTTTCTTTTTTTGCCTCAAGTTGCCACCGACAGCTCAGAAGATTTGTCACTCTCCACAGGTCGCCTTCTTTGCGTCTTACCGCCCGAGTGTAACATTCCAAGATCTGCCCTCAGATTAATTTTAGCTTCTCAAGTCAGCTACTTCCAGCCGTGTGAATCCATCCCGGCTTGGGTTGCTTCTTCTTGAGGCTGACTCTGAGGAACATTTTGAGGCCCAGAGAACAATTTGTACGTTCAGATTTTGCCTTTAAACAAAAAAGGTTGGACAATATTGAGCTTCTGCAGAGCGGTGTTGCAAAAACACATGAAGAAGGAACAAGTGGTGTTGTTTTTAAAGTCATGCAGATTCTTTTTCAGGTGGTGCATGACATGTTAGATCAATAAAACAACTTTTCTGCGTTCAAACTGAAACATATCTGCACAATGAAGGCATCCATTTAATCCAGTGTCACATAGAAATGTCAAATGGAGGGATGTGCACACAGAAAGCAAACTTCACACGTCCTCCTCAGATGTTAGATTCTATAGTCCCCTGAGGACACATCTCCAAATCCTCTGTGACAAATTGCCCGCACAGCAATGGACAGTTATTGGATGGCTTAACCCCTCCACATGCCACACTGATAGCTTCATGTGAGTGACAGTGTTTCAAATTGTGCACAAGCTTTCCCACAAAGTCGCACAAATTGAGCGTTTCAGCATCAACATGGAATAAAATCCAGATTTTCAAAGTCACTAAATCAACAGTTCACACATCAGCCAGCAGTGTTTCTGCTTTATGACAGTAATCCACAAACACAAAGCTCTGTCTAAAAAAAAAAGGTGAACCCCAGAGGAAGAGGGAACCCAGGCAGAAAGATTACAGCGTGGATCACCCCAACATGCCCTCAGGACTCCCCCCAAAGAACCCCCTCACACACACACACACAGAGCAGCAGAGACAGGAGGACGCAGCCTCACACCTACCTTCACAGAAGCGCAGTGCTGAAGCCCCTCGGCGAGGCAGAGCCTGCAGTTAGAAACCAGAGAAAGTTGTTTCTCTTTTTTCTTACCCCCTCCCCTCTCTCTCTTTCTCTCTATCTCTTCCTACCTCTCTCTCTCTCTCTCTCCCTCTCTCTCTCCTGTATGTCAGGCCTGGGGGCTGCTATGCTGAGACAGGCATACTGATGTTGGGCACTTTGAGAAGTCAGCATTTTATTATTTTGGCTGTGGGGGAGAAGAGGGGGGAGGTAGAGGGTGAGAGCAGGAGGAGGAGGGGGTTTGAGTGAAGTGAGGCATGAACTCATTTGCTCATCAGTCATTCAATTAAAACAGAGAGAGAGAGCAGGCGGACAGGAAGAGGAGGAGGACATCTAGTGGTGTGAGCTGGGATGTACACACATTGAGTTTTATCTTAAATTTGGAGACTTTAAAGATGAGAAAGTCACTGCATGCTGTTTTTAACTTCTTTAATTTTAGAGTTCCATGATGATATGTTCACAACCCTGTTTAAGCATTAATGTTCAGTGCATAGACATAACAAAGGGTGAAAATCAATAAATCAGCAGCTGTTTGAGTCGCCCCTTTGTTCCCATGTTGGGATGACCAATCATGTAGACCAGGGGTGTCAAACATACGGCCTGCGGGCCAAAACCGGCCCACCAGAGGTTCCAATCCGGCCCGCAGGATGACTTTGCAAGACTTATATTTGCAGTTTGCTTAATCTGGTCGAATTTCATAGACTTTTTGGAGCACTTCAAGATCCAATCAACACTAAAGTTTACTTATATGTAAACTTGTGACAGTAGAAGCGGTGGATCCACTATTTTTGAAAGGAGCCTCATATCGTGCATGTGCTTACCATACATGTACATGCGTCATAGGTGCGCTCCTTCACTACTAGCACTAGCACTACACCCTTCATACAAACACTGTCCAGCAGGCAAACTGTTCATGCTGGAGCAGCTGAGTCCATTATAGTCAACTTTACCTTCTTCATTATTATAATCTATCTGTTCTTTTGCTGTTAACATTACACACTGTGTGGCAAGGGATAAGAAACCTGTGTGTTTGGTGTGTTCACAGCAGGTTTCAGGGTTTAAAGAATATCATATTTGGCCCACTGTGAGACTCATCATGGCGAAAGATACAAGAGCTGTTTATGTAAAAAGATAGTTCATTAAATGTGAACATTTTCAGAATGTACTTGTACTTTTTTTTGCGCTAAAACTAAGGGAAATATTTATATAAATATATATATATAAATAAAATACATACATATCCAGGTCTAAATACAATCTGATTTAAATTTCCTTTATGTATTTACTTTTATTTTATTTCTTTATTTCTTTTTCCCTTTTTTATTTATTTTTTTTATTTTTTCTGTTTATTCTTGTCGACGTTGTAGATCTTTTTATTTGTACATCTTCTTTAAAGTGTGTTTCTGCATTGGGTATCAAATCCTATACTCAAGGATGAGTTAAAAATGAGCTGTTAACTTACAGAAGATAGTCTTATATATATAAGAAAACTCCTCCAATGCTGGCATGCTGCCACGTCTTTGTTTTGTTTCCTTGTTGTTGTTTTTTTGTGTGAAAACTACTAAATAAAAAGTGTTTTTTTTAAAAACTAAGGGAAAAATTTGGAGTTGTCGTTATTTACAGGTTAGTATCTTATGATTTGACTGATCTGGCCCACTTGAGATCAACTCAGGCTGCAATTAGTTTTGACACCCTGAACTGAAATTAGTTTGACACCCCTGTAGTCCTATCATCATTATTAGATACCTCTAAGAATTATGTTTTCACAGTTCAAACTGCATGTGGTCTATTCTCCAATTCCAACCTTAAGTGTTTTTCCAGCTAGCTCTGAAAAAACTAGACTCACACAACCCATCCAGCTCCAAACTTCAGAGGAACACAGCAACTTACTGAACAGACAAGAAGCTTCATGGAGAGAACATTCTGCACTCGCATTCTTCAGATAAACATGACTCCAAAGAATGCAGCTCCACACCTGCCTGATGAATTACTTAGCAATTAATGCTAATGTGCAACCAACACATTAGCATCATGACACAGTGGGTTTACTAGCTTGTTGCTGTGTATAGCACCTCTTAGTGGCCAGGCAATTCAAAAAGTGGGAGAATATAAGTGGGCACATGAGGTCATGTTAGAGTGAGGCATGTGTAGAATAACTGTCTCCAAGCTCTCCATTCAAAACAAAGCAGAGAGACTTTAAAACGCTGGTCTCTCTCTTCTCTGATTGCTGTTTTTCTTTCTCACACTAGTTGTCACTTCATTATTTGTCTTTCCCTGAAGTTCAACTCTTCTCAGAACAGTAGGAAACCCTCCTGTAGTATTATTTACTCAGCTCTATCAGCTCTTGTTGTTGAAGAATACGCTGTAAGTGTTGATCTGAAAAATAAACACCCTGCTCTCCAACACAGATGTTCAGTCCTGGATCTGGTTGATCCAGTTCTAGACTGGCCTAGATCTAACTTTGTGTTGAATTACAGTTAATGAAAACACATTGCATCAGGAGAACTAGGTTAATCCTTGAGAACAAATGTGAGCTGTTGGGGAAACTTAAAACACTAATCAGCAGGTTTAACTTCACTGTCCCAGTTGACAAAGACAACATTAGGTTGGGTTGTTGTTTTGAAGATGAGGAAACCCCAGAGGAAAATAAATTTAGAGAGGAGATCTCAAAAGTGTTTCATTTCTGTCTCCTAGACAACAATGAGATCTGTTTGAAAGCAAAATGAGACTATAGCTTATGTCTCCTGTTTCTCATTCTTGCCTCCAGAAAAAGAAGTTGCATAAAGTCTCAGCTTAGTCTCCCTTTCAGTTCAAAAGGAGATCTAGTCAGAATCTGAAATGATTCCCAGGTATTTCTCAGGTGTTGTGACTCCTTTTGAGCTCAGGTGGAGAAATCAGGGAGCTCTCTCAATTGTCTCAATCTAACCTCATCCATTTGTTTCTGTCAGACTCAGTTTTTGTGTCTCAAGTTGAGCTCAGATGGAGCAAAGACAGAGCCTGAGCTCATCTTTTCATGAACATTTATAGTGCCCTGCAAAATTAAGATAACAATGTAATTGCCCAGAGGAAAATTTTACTGCTCAAGGCTTTCTCTTCTAAGTCTCTGGAGACAAAATTGAGATTCTCACTTCAGCCTCATTCAAGTTTCAAAGTGTTCTCATTAGTTTCTCCTAAAATTCACTAGGAGAAATAGTTGAGACCATGACATGAGTCTTATTTGAGACTTAAATGAGAGATCTCATTAATGGCTAATTTTCTTCTCTTTTTTAAAATATATTTTGGCCTCTTTGCCTTTTATTTGGCAGGACAGCTGAAAAGTAGTGAGCGGGGGGAAGGCATGCAGGAAATGGACGACCATCCGGGAATCAAACCGGCGACCCCTACAATGAGGACTGTAGCCTCTGTATATGGGGCGCTTAGTCCGCTAGGCCACCTGACAACTGAAAGAGCTCCCTGATTTCTCCACCTGAGCTCAAAAGGACTTGAGAAATACCTGAGAATCATTTCAGATTCAGACCAGATCTCATTTTGAACTGAAAGGGAGACTAAGCTGAGACTTTATGCAACTTCTGTCTGGAGGCAAGAATGAGAAACAGGAGACATAAGCTGTAGTCTCATTTTGCTTTCAAACAGATCTCATTGTTGTCTAGGAGACAGAAATGAAACACTTTTGAGATCTCCTCTCTAAATTTATTTTCCTATGGGTGTCCACAAACTTACAATTCTCATTAAAACATTTGAACTACTTGCAAGATCAGATATTTAGATGTGAAAGGATCTCTTCTTTGACTTCACAGTCTGGTCCTTCCTTTACAAGTCTGTTTGGAACAAAACAACTTCACAAAGATTTAGTGGATTTGAGAGAAATTGCAAAAGATAGAGATTTCATCCCAGGTATGACAGACCATTTATTTAAAATATGGGCCTCTAAAGAGCTGACCAGATTTAGCCAGATTATTATAATTAAAGGGGTGGATTATTTTGGGCACTGGTGGCCTAGCGGTCTAAGTGCCCCACATACAGAGGCTACAGTCCTCGTCACAGGGGTCCCCGGTTTGATTCCCGGTTGGTGGACCATTTCCTGCATGTCTTCCCCCGCTCACTACTCCCCACATTTCCTGTCTCTCTTCAGCTGTCCTGTCAAATAAAGGCAAAAAGGCCAAAAATATGTCTTAAAAAAGAGAAGAAAATTAGCCATTAATGAGATCTCTCACTTAAGTCTCAAATAAGACTCATGTCATGGTCTCAACCTTTTCTCCAAGTGAATTTTAGGAGAAACTAATGAGAACAATTTGAAACTTGAATGAGGCTGAAGTGAGAATATCAATTTTGTCTCTGGATACTTAGAAGAGAAAGCCTTGAGCAGTAAAACTTTCCTCTGGGAAACATTAAAAGTCTTTTTAAGACATGCAAAATGCTTTTCCACAGTGAAGGGATAAAAGTTCAATCAAGATTTTAGCAAAATTCAACAGAAAGTACAAATGGATTAAATATTGAGAAAGTTTAGAGGTTGTTGTTTGCATTGTGTAAAGTTACAGCGGAGCTAATGACATATTTCAATTATTTTATAAGTTTTCCATCAAGAAACTGTCAGAAAGTTACTCCAAGTTTTTTCTAAGTTGTAGTTTTGTGCTTTTATGTCTTTATTCAGAGAGAGGAGAGGACAGAGGGAAGAGCAGGAAACCAGGAGAGAGAGCAGGGAGGGTTGGAGTCGGACTTGGGCCGACCGCTTGAGGACCAAAGCCTCTGTACATGGGGTGCATGACTTAACCATTGGGCCAAATCAGCGCCCCAAAGTTACTTCAACCTTTTACTATATGTAACCTTATTTGGTATACCAGTGGTTTGAATCTGGCTAGTTAGCTCTACCCACATACTTGCTGAATTATTTAGGAATGATGAAAGAGTCGCTCTCTCTCAAGACTCAAAACTCAAATCAAATACCAACCATGGGGCACTGAGAGAGTGGATCCTACACGGTGTCCAAAGATTGCCAATGTCCAGCCAAGTCTGCAGTATTTTGGTGGTTTATTGTACAACAACAAAAAAGCTTCTCTCAAACAAAAGGGAACAAAAACATTCACCTTGTCCCCTGTGTCTGCCTCTCCTATCTTACCTGCCCATCTATATACACGTCACCCAGTGCAAGACTATCAACCAGTAAAAGAGAGTAACGAAATATATTAATGACACCTAAGGTATCAAAGTTAATCCTATAATTACCTTAAATGAAATAACAATACATTAATTCATAATCGAATATATGAAACAATGTAAAAAGCTCCAACACTGAGTTTATTGTTTTAAGTCATTTCAACTCTATTTTATCACTTCACCTGCTTTGACATCTTCCCATAATGTTTCATTTATTTGTTGAAGCTTTAAATCTGACAAGCTGAATCTTTCAGAACCTCACACATCTTTTAAAATCTTAATTTAACCCTCTGATCAAGTAAGTACTGAACTGTGTGTGAACTCTTTCAGGGCATTTGCTATTTTTTAAGTCAATAATTCCTTTTTTTCATCACATTTTCAATCATGTGGAAGGGTTGCAAAAATCCCCTGATCATATCAGATAGCAACAACATGAATCCAGGAATCCTGGGTCTTTTTTATTTAAAGGTACAGTGTGCAGAAATGGGAATATTTACCAACCTTTAAGGACCCGCTCCTCAAAAGTCTTTTTAAGCTTCCAAAAACAAAATCATTTTTATATTCAGGTGATTAAACACTCATTTAAACATACTTATGAATATCATATTACATTTCTACCAAGTCTGTTTTTCCACAATCAGCTAAATACAACACACTGCACCTTTAAGAAGTAGCATGCAATACTGATATTCCCCTTAACAGAGAATCTGTACTTTTACATCATTTCTTGCAAACTCAACGTGTCCATCCAGTGCAATTTAGAAAAAAACCCTCTTACATTTTCATCTCATTGAGAAAAGAGTCGTGTTCCTGTCTTTACTTTCCCAATTACAAAGTCTTACCTTCTTACATTGTGAACAAGACTCTGCACATTCACCCAACCCCCTCCTCTTCTTCGTCCACTAGGTGGCAGCAGGCAGGCGCAGACGATGTAAACAGCCTCTCTGCAGTTCTTATGAAATCATTGCCTTCACACAGGCAACCCCTGTGTTTTGACTGTACAATGCCCTCCAGTGTTTGGCAAGTGGGTTAAAAAAACGAGCCAGAGGGCTGCATGAGAAAAACAAGATGTGCTACGAGCAACAGTGAGCTCATTTACGGGGGGAATAAATACGTCATTTTATTAAGAATGCTGCTTACAAATAATTTCTGAAGGGGTTGGGTCAAGCTTGTTCTGGTGCTGTGAGAAAATCACTTCAACTTGTAAGAGTTCAACAGTGATGGATCTCTTTCAATGTGATTGTTAGAAGGTGTAGGGTTCAGTCATGTTCTGCAAATAATAACAAATCAAGCAATCAACCTACGGGACATCCATCCATCCATTATCTCAACCGCTTATCCCGTTAGGGGTCAGGGGGGGCTGGAGCCTATCCCAGCTGGCTTCGGGCGGAAGGCAGAGTACACCCTGGACAGGTCGCCAACCTATCACAGGGCTAACACAGAGAGACAGACAACCATTCACGCACACACTCACACCTACGGGGCAATTTAGAGTGATCAATCAACCTGAGCATGTTTTTGGATTGTGGGAGGAAGCCGGAGTACCCGGAGAGAACCCACGCATGCACGGGGAGAACATGCAAACTCCACACAGAAAGGCACCCGCCCGGCCAGGGATTTGAACCAGGAACCTTCTAACTGTGAGGCAACAGCGCTACCCACTGCACCACCGTGCAGCCCACCTACGGGACAAGGGAGCTCAAAAGATCTCAGCAAGATGTCTGCATAGTAAAGTCGATAGGATATGAAGATTTAAAGTTAGTCACATGTATTAATATGGGATGAATGCACACAGATAGAGAAAGGCAGAAGGAGAGACTGTTTGTCACGTCTCTCCAAGCCTATAGCAGCATACCTAAAAGCCGCTCCAAGCCTGACTCAGCCTTCATTAAAAGGGCAATCAAAAGGAATGTTATAAGCCTATTCTAAGAAGAATGGGTGTCTCCTTCCCGCACCCTGACTGGTGGATGATTCAAAAGGAGAAGGGCTTGCTCACTGAATGCCCTACCTCCCATACTACTTTTTAAGATCATAATAATCAAACAGAATCACAACTTGTAAGAGTTCAACAGTGACAGATCTCTATAAATGTGATTGTAAGAAGGTGTATGGTTCAGTCAAGGGATGTCTTCTAGTGTCAATCATCTCTGTGATCTCTGACAGATGCCTCACATACTCTTTCGTTGAGTTGAAGAAATACCTGACAACATTCTGTTCTCTCTTTCCTTACTCACCGTGCAGCACCATAGAGATTACACTGACAACAAACAAAGGTGTGTTCGGTGTTTTCATTTTCTTTTTGTAGCAGTGGATGTAATCTTTCTGCATCACCCAGAGCGAGTGCATTGAGGTAAACACACATTGAGTTCTCACACTTTGTGTACCTTACATTTCTGTCAAACAAGCACTTTTTGTGCACTCTGTTTTAGCAAGCCTGCACATTCCTGTTCAAACCGTCTGCTGGGATCTGCTGCATCTGCTGTATTTGCATGTGAATGACAGGTGTCTGAAACCTGAAGGGGGGGGATGGGTTTCAAACTACTGTTGAGGAAAAGCAAGAGAGAAGAAATAAATATATGCACATGATCACAAAGACATGATAATGTTGTGCTGCTCAGGAAATTTCCCAAAACATTACCTGCAGAAATCACCCCAGACTTTTATCACTCAGACTACTTTCTAAGAAGGATATCAACTCATAAAGCTATATAAAAAAAAAGTACAGTCTGGGGAAATTTTCAAAGTAGAAATGAAAATGACTCTGCAACACTTCATAATAACTTTCCTTTGTTTGAGCACAACAAACCTCTCAATCATAATTAACAAGAATAGGCGTGGAGAGGAAGGAGGAAGGAGGGGTGGATCCACTGTCTACTTTGCATCTGTCATTACATTTTAAAAGTTTCAGAGCTAGACCTCTGTTTGGAAATTTGTTTTTGAGAATGAGCGGCCATTTTTTTTCCCCAAGTTATTATAAATAATGTTATTTTCTTGAATAAGAAGGGACTGTGAGTCTGCTTTGCAACAGTCCACATGACATTATGTAGAGGCACATAATAACACAATAATCTCAGGATAACCTACGGGACAAGGGAGCTCAAAACATCTCAGACAGATCTTTTTAAGTTATATTTTTGGAGCTTTTTGCCTTAATTTGATAGGACAGCTGAAGAGAGGCAGAAGATGTGGTGAGTGGAGAGTGGGGGAAGACATGCAGGAAATGGTCGCAGCTGAGAGTTGAACCAGCGACCTCTGCGACGAGGACTGTATCCTTCTTTTAACCTACAAAGCCCTTAAAAACCAGGCACCCTCGTATCTTAAAGAGCTCATAGTGCCCTATTACCCCTCTAGACTCTACGCTCCCAACATGCAGGCTTGCTAGTTGTACCTAAAATCTCTAAAAAATAGCATGGGAGGTAGAACCTTCAGTTATCAGGCCCCTCTCCTTTGGAATCATCTACCAGTCAGGGTCGGGAAGGCAGACACCCTCTCTACTTTTAAGAGTAGGCTTCAAACTTTCCTTTTTGATAAAGCTTATAGTTAGAGCTGGATCAGGCTTGGACCAGCTCTTAGTTATGCTGCTATAGGCTTGGACTGCCGGGGGAACTGGTGCACTGACACACTGGGATCCTAGCTCATCCCCTTCCCCCCAACCCCTTCATCACTTACTTTAACTCTCTCTGTCCCATTAAAGTTACTAACCATAGACCTTTCTGGAGTCCCTGAGCTCCCTTGTCTCGTAGGTTCCTCCTGCTGTGGACGTTCCAGACTCCAGCGGCAACAGCTACTACTACTCGTCTCATCACTATCACCGCTCCCTCTCTCTCTTACTCCCCTCTATCCATCTTTCCAGACCCAACTCGGTCGAGGCAGATGGCTGTCTAACATGAGTCTGGTTCTCCTGGAGGTTTCTGCCTGTTAGAAGGAAGTTTTTTCCTTGCCGCTGTAACTAGCTAAATACTGCGAGGTGCAATGCTCATGATGGATTAAGGTGGGGTCAGACTGAGTCTTATCCTGTCTTGAAGTTGGGTCTCTGTTCATAATTTGACATAGAGTGGTCTAGACCTCCTGTGTTTGTAAAAGCGTCTTGAGATAACGTTTGTTGTGATTTGGCGCTATACAAATAAAGATTGATTGATTGATTGATAGCCTCTGTATGTGTAGCGCTTAGACCGCTAGGTGTAAAGTTAGTTTCATGTATTAATATGGGATGAATGCACACAGGTAGAAAAAGACAGAAGGAGAGACTGTGTGCCATGTCTCTCCAAGCCTATAGCAGCATACCTAAAAGCCGGTCCAAGCCTGACTCAGCTTTCATTAAAAGGGCAATCAATAGGAATGTTGTAAGCCTATTCCTAAAAGAAGAGAGGGTGTCTCCCTCCCGCACCCTGACTGGTGGATGATTCCAAAGGAGAAGGGACTGATAAGTGAAGGCCCTACCTCCCATACTACTTTTTAAGCTCATAATATGCAATAAACTGGAAAAGCAGCATTAAAGGAGCCCTCTTTTTACACATGAGAAATGCATGTACTTCTCAGCTGCAAGAGCTCAGGCCATTATATCACAACTATTTACATTTCTCGGCCTAGAGCGAAACATCTCTCTTCCTGCACCAACACAGCCGCAGGAGACGGATGTTCAAAGGGAGTCTGGATCTGCTTGAGGTTTCTACCTGCTAACAGGAAGCTTCTCCTTGCACCTGATACTCGCTCGAAGCGTTATAGTGCATAAGACGCAATGATAATACACAATCCAGACCTGCTCTTTCTTTAAGTAATTGACTGACACAATGTCTGCATGTTCTGCAACTGTTTTTAAAGGTGATGAACTTTTACACTCTTAATTTCCCCCCTTACATTTCCTCTTAAGTTTGATGCAACTGTAGGTATGTCAACATCCTCTGCATCTGCGTGTCGCAACTCTTCACTGAAGCTTCATCACGTTTACACTGAGCAAAAAACCACTCAAACCTGAAACACTACACTTTGAAGGCTGCACTGTTTCTACAAATGACCCCAACGTGCATCATGTTATAAGAAGTCACACGCAGAAAGGGACTGAAATACAGCCTTTGGAAACACGACTCTGAGATCAAGATGTGCAGTGATTTGGGAGGAGATCTCTGATAAAATCTGACACCTTTAGAACTTTAAAGGCAATAAAGCCATTAAAAGAGACTTTGTTTTATGGCAGTCATGCTATCAAATTGATTTAGTGTTGAAATGTGTTGTTCCCTCTCAAGGTCAGCTTCCTCTTACTCACTTTGTGTGTGTGACTCAAAGTTTAAAAAGATGTGAATCATTTCAAAATAAGACTAAAATAACACATTTCCAGAGTACACCTTTGGCACCAGACAGCGTGTGTTTGTGTGTGTGTGTGTGTGTGTGTGTGTGTGTGTGTGTGTGTGTGTGTGTGTGTGTGTGTGTGTGGTTTGCATAGGTAGTGCGTAGGTGTTTCTAGTAAATGACTCACCACAGGGGAGGAGGAGGGGGGGAAGTGGGCTCAGCGGTTTGTAACAGAAAATATTTGTAAGATCAAGATAGAAAACCGGGTTCTGGTGGACAGACTCATTTAAGCTCTGTGCATCTAAAATAAAACTGAGAGTACTTCTTCTTAGCCAAGTCCAGACAGAGACTGAACTTTAATTTAGAAACCAAGAAAAAGACAAAACATGAACTGAGTACCCTCCGGGTTACCACAGTCTGGCAACCAGCGCAGACAGATTTGGCAACCCAGAAGAAAAAAACCCACTGTGTCAGTTAAGGTGACGCACAGACACTTCCTGGGACGCTGCAGCTTTAAGAAATATGTAGTAATCAAGTCTTTTTTTTTATCAAAAAACAACGTAAATACCAACAAAATGAGTAAGAACAGAACAGAACATGATGTTGCATGTCACAGCATGACTGAAAACCTGAGACACAACATGTTTTTTTCCAAATCTGACTCATCTGACTCACATATCATCCACTCATCTTTTTAAAAAAGGGGGGTTTATCTCTCTAAATGACAATCTCTTCCTTTAGATATATCTCATCATGTCATGTTTCTTCCCCCTTTGAATGCTGCTGCACTCAAAATGTGAACCGGACTGTTTACATACTTCACTACTGTGCTCGTTAGCTCATTAGCTCATTAGCAGTAACGAGGTAGACTAAAGCTAACCGAATCATAACATTTATAATGTTAGCTTGTCTTTGGTAGATGGACTTAAATAGTGATTTTCTAGTCTGTCCACTGAAAGTGCTTTAACACTACTCGTCACTCACTGATGGTAGAGGCTGCTATAGTAAGGGACCATGAGTATTCTAAAAGCAAACTCAAGACCCTCCTTCTTAGTCTCACTTTTAGCTGAGTTTTATTCTTATAACAGTTTGATTTCACCTCACTTACTTTATTTATTTATCTATTCATTCATTCATTTATTCACTTATGATCTAGTTAAAATTTTACTCACTTTTTTTAATCTATTTTATTTTTTTATTAATGTACGATCTAGTTTACATTTTATTAACTTTAAAAATATGTATTTTATTTAATTATGTATTTATTTATTTATGATCTAGTTTAAATTGTAGTCACTTTTTTAAAATGTATTTTATTTTATTCATATATTTATTTATTTATTTATGGTCTCATTTCAATTTTAGTCCTTTTTTAAAATGTATTTAATTTAATTTATCTATTTATGATCTAGTTTGAATTTTAGTCACTTTTTTAAAATGTATTTTATTTTATTCATATATTTATTTATTTTTGGTGTCATTTCATTTTTTTATTTATATATATATATATTTTATTTATTTATAAATTTATGTTCTGGTTTAAATTTGAATCACTTTTTTAAAATGTATTGTATTTTATTCATATATTTATTTATGTATTTATTTATTTATGGTCTCATTTAAATTTTAGTCCTTTTTAAAAATGTATTTAATTTAATTTATCTATTTATGGTCTAGTTTAAATTTTAGTCCCTTTAAAAAATATATATTTTATTTATTTATTTATTTATTTTAAGTATAGCAACTTATTTTATTTTAATGGTTTAATATTCTAGTGTTTTATTATCTTAGGAATGTATTTCATTTTGGTGAATTTCATTTATTTATTTTATTTTCATTGTTATTATTATTGTTGTTGCATATATTGTGTTCTTAACCTCAGGATTGTGGCGTGGGTTTGGAGTGGGGGCTGGGGTTGGGTCTTTTTTATATATATATGTCTTTCTTTTTTTTTATTTATTCTATTTCAAGTTGTTTTTTATGTACAGCACTTTGTGTTATAATGTCATTGTATGAAAAGCACTTTATGAATAAAGTTTGATTGATTGATTGATTTGCTAACCTCCTTCATACACATCTACACACTGCTGATCAACAGTAGCAGCAATTTGGGGCTCAATCTCTTACCAAGGACCCTTCAGCATGTGACTGCAGGAGCTGGGATCAAACCACCAACCTTGTGATTGACAGACGGTCCACTCTCCCCACTGAGCCACAACCGCCCTTTACTGAAATAACACCTGATGTTACAAGATGCTTCACAATTAAGAACAAAAATACATTTCAAGCACTAAGCGGCTTGTGTTCCCGTTACTTATGCGTCATAATCACTCTTGCGGGGTATGTAAAACTGTGTTTCTCTCGGGGTGTTGGGGTGGTAGAGGGTTTTTTCTCCTAGTTTCACAGGAAGTCTTTGGGGCTCCCCCTTGTTTTGAAGAGTCCCCGAGGTTGAAACCAAACTAACAATACAGCTCTTCTCTTTAATTTCACAAATATCCAGTATCTTTAAATGTAACTCTGCTCTTTCCACCGCAGCATCGTTTCCTCTTACTGACATCATCAGACTGGAAAACGGATGTTCAAATGAGATGCTTCCTCATTCCCTGGTATGGGGAAATACATTAATGGAATCCCTTTGGGTGCATGATGATTACTAGTATTTTTTCACCACTAGGGGGAGTAAATGGGATCTTTCTAGTGATATTTTCCATGTAGACAAAAGGGCTTTGTTTTACAAAGAATGTAGACCATTCCCCTGCTTCTCCTTTGTGTGTGTGTGTTTGTGTGTGTGTTACATACACAACGTGATCACAGCGAGGGAACATTAGCCTCTGTTGACAGGAAACACAAGCCCTGTCCTTCGCTGCCTTCACTCTGTGTTTGTGATGTTCCCGAAAGAGCAGTTGGCACCAAACGCAGACTGAATATCAAACAAACCACATGAGAAACATTCCACTGTGTCAGGCTTTGCTTCAACTACTGTAACCTCAAAGCTGGCCCAAACCTGTCAGCTGGAGCACAGTGCGCCCCGTGGTAAGTCTCATAAGGTGGTGGCTTTTATTATGTCTGCCATGCAGCAGAAGACAAAAAGGAAGTGCTGCCGCCAACTCATGCACAAATTAAAATGTCCTGATTTAAATATAAGCTTAGCACAGAAAGGAGTGGTGCAGCTGTCATCCACTCCCTAAGATTAGACTGTAAATGAATAGGTGCAGCCTTAAATGTGGCAAAGGTTAAACCTGATTGGTATGCTGATGATAAGATTAGGTCAGGTGTGCCAAGGTTAGAGGTCTTTGGATCTCACCTGACAAGTCCAAGGGCCTCGAACTCTGCAGCGCCTCTGCAACTTTGGAAGACAGTCTTTAACTTAAAGCTGCTCTGACAAATATAACTTAAAGTCACAAAGTTAATAACCATGGGTCATATGAGAAACATCACAGCTCTGCAGAGTCTTTTTCTCCTCTCATAAGCCGGCCATTTTCCTCTGATGTCATCCACCGGATGTGAAACTTTATTACAGGTTATTAAACACATTATCTATAACAGTTCTATTTCACCTTACTTTGTTTATTTATTTATGATGTAGTTTAAATTTTAGTCTCTTTTTAAAAATTAATTTAATTTAATTTATTCATTTATTTGTCTTAAGATAAAGATATCTTGTCTTGCCTTTTTGTCCTGTCTTTGTTTTCTTACATCTGCCTCTTGTGTTGTTATATTATATTGTGTGTGAACTTTAAAAGAGCTGCTCTCCCAAATCTCATTTGTGCTATGTACAATGACAATAAGGCTTTCAATTCAATTCAATTCAATTATGATCTAGTTTAAATTTAAGTCACTTTTTTTCAATTTAATTTATTTAATTTATTTATTTATGATCTAGTTCAAATTTTAGTCACTTTTTTCAATTTTAATGTATTTATTTAATTTATTTAGTTAATTTAATTTATTTATTTATTCATTAATTTATTATCTAGTTCAAATTTTAGTCACTTTTTTAAATTTCATTTATCTATTTAATTTATTTAATTTATTTAATTCATTTATTTATTCATTCATTTATGATCTAGTTCAAATTTAAGTCCTTTTTTTAAATGTATTTAATTTAATTTATTTATTATCTAGTTCAAATTTTAGTCACTTTTTTAAAATTTAATGTATTTATTTAATTTATTTAATTCATTTATTTATTCATTCATTTATGATCTAGTTCAAATTTAAGTCACTTTTTTAAATTTAATTTATTTATTTAAATAATTAATTTATTAATTCATTTATGATCTAGTTCATATTTAAGTCACTTTGTAAAAATGTATTTAATTTAATTTAATTTATTTTAAGTATACCATCTTATTTTCTTTTACTGGTTTACTATTTTATCAATTAATCAATCAATCAGACTTTATTCATAAAGTGCTTTTCATACAATGACATTGTAACACAAAGTGCTGTACATAAAAAACAACTTAAAATAGAAAAAATCAATCAATAAAATTATAAAGACCCCCCCATCCTAATCCCAACCCCAGCCCTGATTCCAAACCAACCCCACAATCTTAAGGTTAATACCCTATTATATGCAACAATAATAATAATAATAACAATGAAAATAAAATAAATACATAAATGATAAATAAAAAAGAAGTTGCTGAAGAAACTGAGGAAAGGCTCTCATGATATCTTAATGAGGAAACACTGGAGGAAAAATAAGATGTTAAAACTCAACACAGGAAATTAAACTCGCCAAAATAAAATACATTTCTAAGATAATAAAACACTAAAATATTAAACCATTAAAAGAAAATAAGATGCTGTACTTAAAATAAATTAATTAATTAAAAATAAATAAAAAGTGACAAAAATTTGAAGTTCATTTGCAAAACACACTTTTGAAAAATTTTAAAAATGTTTCAAAAAACATATTTTTTCTAATTCTTGCTTTTGGTATTATCATTCATTTGAGTTTGGGTGGCTTTTTACTAATTCAAAATGACTTTACTAATCAGAGATATCTTGAAAATTTAACTTAATTATGAATCTATATTATAAAGAAATATGCTTTTTTGAAAATGTAAAAGAACAGAGTTATCTGTTTTTGCAAATTAACTCTTCAAATAGATAAATAAATAAAGTAAGGTGAAATAAAGACTAAAAATGTCAGGCTTGAGTTTGCTTTTAAAAATATTTAATATTATATTATGTGGTGACAAAGCAGGCTTTCTGTAGACAGACTCAATTTAACTTTTAAAGGAACATTGCATCACATTTCCTTATTCTTACATACTGGTCCTTTCAGCCTTTGCATGTCTAGTTATGTCCTCCAACTCTTAATCCTCACAGATTAAGGTGTGCACAGACAGGTATGCATTATTCAAACTCTGCAGATGGTAAAGGTGAACTTAAGCACTCACTCAGAGCGGAAACTCTTTGGACTGAGGTAACCAAGATGTTTTATTGTTTATGACTAAGCAGTGCGTGTCCCTATCGCCGTGTTCTCAGTGATAAGGATGACTGGAGCTCACACGAAGATTCTGGCTCACCCTAAGACCTTCTGAGCATTCAGCTTACACAGTTAGGATCCAGATAAAGACGGATCGTATAGATCACACCACCGGAACTGCTTTATGTATAGGTCTATACATTACGATAAGGACAAGAGCCAACCCCCTCTCCAAGAGGCACACAATCTAGTGCAAGTACAGTAAGTGTACACGCAGTCTTTATGACTCCTAGGTGAGGCTTGCATTATCTTGTTGTAAATGTAAATGACACTTTATGATCACACCTTATCCATTTATGATTTAATATCCTTTTTTTGCTTATGTAATTTTCTGGGCGTTTCTACCTTTATCAGATAGGACAGCTGAAGGGAAGCAGGAAGTAGAGGTTGGGAGAGCATGAAGGGAAAGGTCATGGCTGGGAGTCACTGTGAAGAGAACTTTAGCCTCTGTAAACAGGGCGGGCGCTAAAAACTGCTTGGCCAATGGCGCCCCCGATCCTTTTTAATTGGGCACTAATTGGTCGTCACTTCAGTCAATCAACAGCTAGGAGAAATATAGCTTCCCTGTGACACTTTGGAAACCATGCACATTTAAAAAGCAGACAAATGTCATCTTAATCTGCAAAGTCATGGTACAGTGTGATACATAAATGTCATTCAGTAGAAAATAAATACCTATCTCACAATGACTCTGGTGAAACAGAGGATTTTGCTTGGTCACGTTTCTTGCTGGTTCTCAGAAACACTTCCTGCATTGCACCTGCATTGCTGCTGCAGGGACCTGAACTGGTTTCAAGTTTACAGTCGGCTCTTATCACACCCCAGCATCAATGTAAGATGAGGACACGAGGCACACGAGTGCCATGCGGGGCACCTGGGATCATTGCTTCCTGCTGCGTCACTTTGAGGTGTGTCAGATTAGACCAGTAGATTTCTGCTGATTCACACAGGAAGTTCTTGAATGAAGGACCAAATCAAACACAGTGAAGTTGATATGTTAACATGTTGTCCCACTCTGAAGGCCAATCCCTTATAATGGGTTAAAACACCATTATTTGAGGGGGGTATTATCAAACATGCCATTTCAACACTTTCCTTTTGGGTTTGCTTATTCTTGATTTAAAGAGCCTGATCAAATAAACAGGATTTTTAAACACAGCATTACATCATGGTTCGGTATAATATGTTTGTTCCACAGGTTTGATGAAAATGTTAAGAGAAGAAGGATCCAAGCACAAAAGTCAACTAGAGGTGACAGGCCAGGCGATGGAGGTCACCAAGGGACAAGACTTTTATTAAAGAGTCCTGTTAGCCTCAGATTTGACATTTACCTACACAGAAAAAACTCAAAATAAACAAGTTTTTGTATTTTTTTTCTGGTAAATACATTGATAGACTTAATTTAAGTCACATTCACCTAACAAGTCTGGTAAAATATCTTATTTAAAGATATTATGAGACAAAAATCAGACCTGAATTGCTTTGAGTAAAACAAAAAATTGTCAATGGAATAAGAAAAATCCTCTTTTTAAGTTTCTTGAGCTAAGACAGTGATCCTCTTTCAAGAAACTTAAAGGTGACATATCATGCAAAATGGACTTTTTAATGGTTCTCTACCTGAAATCTGTGTCCCTGTCTACAAACCCCCCGAGAATGAAAAAAATCCATTCTGCCCCTGTTCTGATTTCTCCACCTTTCTGTAAATGTGTGCTGAAACCAGCCGTTTCAGACTTCAGTGTTTTTGTTACGTAACAACAATATCCGGTCTGTCACAGAGTCAGAGCTCGGAGCTTGTTCAGCCCATAGACTTTATAAACGAATACTGAATCCCTCCTCCGTTTTTCATTCCCTGCACACATGTGTGCTAACAAGGAGCTTAGGAGGGAGGCATGCTAGTTGTAGGCTGTCTTAATAAACACAAAGGTCGGTTTTACTCCCCACGTCTACAGATTTGAAGATCTGGTGGATGATTTTTATTTGTCATGGATAAGTGCTAGCGCTAGTTAGCATAGCTACATAGCTACATGCCATAGCTGTAGCTGTGTACCAAGACACACGTCGACATACTGACAAATAAAACAACAAGAAACACTAAATCTGTGACCAATCCTTCAGAAAGGTCCCGCTGCCTTTCTGGCAGAGGTCGGTTTTACTCCCCACGTCTGCAGATTTGAAGATCTAGTGGATGATTTTTATTTATCATGGATAAGTGATAGTGCTAGTTAGCATAGCCACATAGCTACATGTTGGTAGCTGTGTACCAAGACACACGTCGACATACTGACAAATAAAACAACAAGAAACACTAAATCTGTGACCAATGGTTCAGAAAGGTCCTGCTGCAGGCGCCTCTCCGTCAGGATCAGATTCTGGATCAGATTCAGAGGGTTGAAGTAACGCGGTCTGTGAGCAGCCGTGTATATTCAGCCAACATGTAAACATTAGATCAACGTGCTGGACAGCCGAGGCACATCCACTTCCTGAGGGGGCGTGGTCAGAGAGAAAACAGACTGTTCTGAGGAGGACTGAAGAAGAGGGCTTTTCAGGCAGACCAAAATCTGATTTCAAAGTGTTTTTTTGAGCATAAACTTTAAAGACATGTTTTGGGGACCTCTTAGACCAATATATATTGATGACAAAAGCGTGATATGTCACCTTAAGATGTACATTTTTCTTATTCTATTGGCAGATTTTAAATGTTTCTCATGTGTCCCCCAGAAGAGCCCTGGACTACATTATCATCATTATGACCATTTATATGTTACAATGTCATTTAGCAGACCATTTATATAGCATTGTTATTATTTATTTTATTTTTATTCTATTTTCTTTTCTAACTTCTTTGTTGTATTTTATTCTATTTCTATGGTATGTATTTGACTTTATTTAATTGATTTTATTTTATTTCTCTGGGATTTATTTTATGTTGTTTTATTTTAATTTATTTATTTTATGTTATTTTATTTTAATTTATTTATTTTAATTTATTTAATTTATCTTGTATTTATTTGTTTTTATTTAATTGACTTATTTTATTTTAATTTATTTCATTTTATTTTATTTATATTTATATTAAAGTATTTCATATCACTTTCCTCAATTGTCTTTAGCCTTGTATCATTTCAGTATTGCTGCTGTTTTCTGTCTCTGTTCTTTAGTGAAGCACTTTGGGCTGCATGCTTGAATGTATGAACGGTGCTGTATAAATAAACACGGGACATTTTTCTGGACTCATCATGTGTTAGTGACTCAGTAAATCTTATGAGACACTTTTTATTAGAATAAGACAAAAAAAAACTTGCTGAGTTTTGAGTTTTACTCATATCCTCAATGTAAGTCATGTGAAGTTATGTCAGTCATTTACTGAAGATGACATAATATATGGAGCTTTATGGAAGTAAGTTAGAGTAGAGAGAAAGTAAGAAGCTATCATAATCATTTTTTAACAAGGTTTATCTTATTTATTTTGTAATCTATTTATTTCTTATATTTATCTGATCATTTTAACTTCAACAGATTTTTAATCTTACTTTCTACCCTCACTTATTTTATTTGTTTTATTTTATTTTTAAGTATTTTTTATGATCACCATCTTCTGTCTTGTTGTAATCTTTTTATTATTTTACCCTTTTATGTTGTTTTCTGTCTCTCTGCTCTTTATATGTTTGAAAGGTGCTTTATAAATAAAGATGAGTTGAGTTCAGTGCTTGTTTTGACTAACCTGCTTTCTAAACCTAACAAAGGTTTAAGGGTTGTAAATGTTTTCCGACGACTCCTCCATCGTTGGACGCATCAGTGAAGATGACGAGGAGGAGTACAGAGGACTGATAGAGAGCTTCATCGCGTGGTGCGACAGCAACCATCTGAAGCTCAACATCAGCAAGACTAAGGAGCTGGTGGTGAGCTACCGGAGGAACGGGAGGCCCCCAGCCCCAGTCCTCATCCAGGGGGAGGAAGTGGAGAGGGTGGACTCATACAAGTACCTTGGGGTCCAAATAAACAATAAACTGGACTGGTCCACCAACACTGATGCCATCTACAGGAAGGGACAGAGCAGACTGTTCTTCCTGAGGAGACTCAGGTCCTTCAGTGTCTGCAGCAGGCTTCTGAAGACCTTCTATCAGTCTGTGGTGGCCAGTGCTCTCTTCTTTGCTGTGGCGTGCTGGGGTGGAGGTATCAAGACAGGTGAGGCCAGCAAGCTCAACAAGCTGGTAAAGAAGGCCCGCTCTGTGGTTGGCCTAGAACTGGACAGTCTGGAGTCGGTGGCTGAGAGGAGGCTGATGGACAAACTGCGAGCCATCCTGGACAACCCCTCTCACCCTCTCCATGATGAGCTGTGGCTGATGGGGAGCTCGTTCAGTCAGCGCATCATTCCACCACGGTGCAAGACTAAACGCTTCAGGCGCTCCTTTGTGTCCACCGCCATCAGACTGTTGAACAGTAATGGAGGCCACAGACTGCCCCCCTATTTTGTACTTACTCTGTACTTATTTTGTACTTATTGAAACTTCTTTCTTGATTGTACTTATGTCTGGGTTGCTGTAACAACTGAATTTCCCCCCCGGGGGATCAATAGAGTAATATCTTATCTTATCTTAAATGAACACTAACACAAAGTGGTCTTTGTGCCTAAAATTGGGACCATTTAACAGATTTAATCAGTCTTGAAAACACCTTTTTGTGTGTAATGTGGTCTCAAAAGTTCTTTATAACTTCACATATTTCTGTGACACTTGGTTGGTTGTGACTTCTGGGATCGTGGCGTTTGATTTGCACCTGATAGAAACTCTCTCAAGGTCCAGAAGGATTCGTAAGTCCTCTGTAGTATCCGGATTACAAGTACAGAAAGTACGAGCACCGCTAACGAAAACACGATCAGAATGCGGCGCACTGATCTTTCAGATACTGCCGCAAACAGGTGAATAATGCTGCTGGGCTGGTTTCATTCAGGATGTCTGTTTGAGACTTCACATATTTGGAATTTCATGAATTCAAGACAAAGGTAGCCTCTGTTGTTCCTAAAGGCAAACACCACCAGCTCTCCTTCATTCTCAGCTTTGTATCCAAAGAAAAGTCCTAAAAGTTGAGGCAAAACTTAAACCTGGGACTCCTTATCCTGCATTTTGTGTCAGTGCTGTTTAAATCCACAGCTCCCAGACATTCGCTCATAGAAAAAAAAAAACATCTTGCACAACTCAAACAGCTGTGACCAAATCAGTGCTCACCCCTCAGGTGAAGGTGTGACCCTGAAGGAGGGAACTAGGTCATCATCAGAGATCAAACACATCTGGGCGAGCCGGAGATGCCGGGCGTGTTGAGGCGAACACTGTCCCCAATGATGTTTCGCTGTGACATGAACCTTTTACCTGACCACATTACTAAGACGCCTGAGTGATGTGCAAAGGGCCTGTCATCCAGCATGACGTTAATGTCACCATGGTAACACAAAAATCAATCTAGTTTATCTTGTGATGAAACACATTTGTAAAAACACCTCGAGATTTAGACTTCATTGTGTGTGAGTTTGTTGACTTTTTGCAAAGCTCTAAAAAATGTGTTTAGTTATATCACCTCTCTGTGTGTACTTACATGGCCTGTTACATAACTCTAATAAAGAGGATGACTCAATATCCTCCCTGCTCTTTATAACTCATCATATCTTCATCTTATTAGAAATTAACTCCCAAAGAAAAAAGCACTTTATGCTCATACAAAACATCAAAAGCTGCACATGAATCTCTGTATTGCCGAAGGATGAAGAGTTAACTGATGAAGTCGTGAAGTGCTTGAACCTGCGTTCTTTCAGATGGCCAGCAGGGGGCGACCTCTGAGGCGACGAAAAGAAGTCTGATTGCACGTGAGTCAAAATAGAAACTTCATTTATTATCTCAATTAGTAAATTCCAGTTTTGAGTCATTATCAGGATGTTCAGAATTTAAATTAGTGTGGTTTTGGGCGTGGCGGCCGCATGGCAAACAATTAACCATTGCACCCTGTAAGACGTCCAGGTGAGGAAAATTTTACTGCTCAAGGCTTTCTCTTCTAAGTTTTTGGAGACAAAATTGAGATTCTCACTTCAGCCTCATTCAACTTTCAAATTGTTCTCATTAGTTTCTCCTAAAATTCAATAGGAGGAATAGTTGAGACCATGACATGAGTCTTATTTTTTCTTTTATTTGACAGGACAGCTGAAGAGAGACAGGAAATGTGGGGAGTGGTGAGCGGGGGAAGACATGCAGGAAATGTTCAACCGGCCATGAATCGAACCGGCGATCCCTTCGACGAGGACTGTAGCCTCTATATGTGGGGCGCTTAGACCTCTAGGCCACCAGCGCCCAAAAGAATCCGCTCCTTTAATTGTAAAAATCTGGCTAAATCTGGTCAGCCCTTTAGCGGCCCATATTTTAAATAAATGATCTGTCATACCTGGGATGAAATCTCTATCTTTTGCAGTTTCTCTCAAATCCACTAAATCTTTGTGAAGTTGTTTTGTTCCAAACAGACTTGTAAAGGAAGGAACATATAAGGAAGTCAAAGAAGAGATCCTTTCACATCTAAATAGCTGATCTTGAAGTAGTTCAAATTTCATTGAAATCTTAATTTTGCAGGGCACTATAAATGTTCATGAAAAGATGAGCTCAGGCTCTTTCTTTGCTCCATCTGAGCTCAACTTGAGACACAAAAACTGAGTCTGACAAAAACAAATGGATGAGGTTAGATTGAGACAGTTGAGAGAGCTCCCTGATTTCTCCACCTGAGCTCAAAAGGAGTCACAACACTTGAGAAATACCTGAGAATCATTTCAGATTGTGACCAGATCTCCTTTTGAACTGAAAGGGAGACTAAGCTGAGACTTTTTGAAACTTCTTTCTGGCGGCAAGAATGAGAAACAGGAGACATAAGCTATAGTCTCATTTTGCTTTCAAACAGATCTCATTGTTGTCTAGGAGACAGAAACGAAACACTTTTGAGATCTCCTCTCTAAATTTCTTTTCCTATAGGTTAGCATCTGGGTAAATTAACAGACACTCTGGCTGCTTCTTAGTTAACTTGCCTCCATGTGTGTCTCACTGGCGGCATTGCTTGGCTCTTTCTGTGAAGGAATTAAAAGAGAGCCGAGAGGAGAGGGGAGGTGTGTTTTCAAAATGAGGAATCTATCGTTTTCAAGAAAGAGCTAGCTCAATTATGCTAGCAGTGTCATGAGTTGATGTTCAGTTTAGTTTTTCCTTGTCTTTCTTACTTTGGTTCCTCCCTGTGTTTGTTCTGCATTATTTATCTTCAGTCTTCCTTGTGTTTTTAGTGATTCATGTCTCTTGTTGTGTTTTCTTGTGTTTTAGTCTAGTCTTTTGTGTTTCCTGTTTTATTTTGTAGTTCTCGCTCCCTGTGTTCCCAGTTTAGTTTTACTTCCTGTTCTTGTGTGTTTCCCTCCTTTTTGATTACCCTCATTAGTTGCACCTGTGTGTGTCCTGTGTTCACACCTGTGTTAATCACTCTGTATATTTAGTCCCCCTGTCCTGTGTTGGATCATTGTGCTTCTCTCTTGCGTTTTATTTTTCCCTGTGTTTCTTTTTTTATTCAGTTTTTGGACATTTAAGTAAGTTGTGTTTGTATCTTTTGTTTATCAAAACCTTTTCATTTTAAAATCTGCACTTGGGTCCTCCTTAAGCTTTCCCCCAATGTGACAAGCAGGAGCTCACTGCAGCACATGCCACAATACCTTTGGTGTCTGTGGTAGCTACTGGACCATTAAAGGTGACATATCACGCTTTTTTCATCAACATATATTGGTCTAAGAGGTCCCCAAAACATGTCTTTAAAGTTTATGCTCAAAAAAACACTTTGAAATCAGATTTTGGTCTGCCTGAAAAGCCCTCTTCTTCAGTCCTCATCAGAACACTCTGTTTTCTCTCTGACCCCGCCCCCTCAGGAAGTGGATGTTCCTCGGCTCTCCAGCACGTTGATCTAATGTTTACATGTTGGCTGAATATACACGGCTGCTCAGAGATCACGTTACTTCAACCCCTGATCCAGAATCTGATCCTGACAGAGAGGCGCCTGCAGCAGGACCTTTCTGAGGGATTGGTCACATATTTAGTGTTTCTTGTTTTATTTATCAGTATGTCGACGTGTGTCTTGGTACACAGCTACAGCTACAGCCACAGCCACAGCTACAGCTACAGCCACAGCTACAGCCACAGCCGCAGCTACAGCTACAGCTACAGCTACGGCATGTAGCTATGCTAACTAGCGCTAGCACTTTTCCATGACAAATAAAAATAATCCACTAGATCTTCAAATCTGCAGACGTGGGGAGTAAAACCGACCTCTACCAGAAAGGCAGCGGGACCTTTTCTGAAGGATTGGTCACAGATTTAGTGTTACTTGTTGTTTTATTTGTCAGTATGTCGACGTGTGTCTTGGTACACAGCTACAGCTACAGCCACAGCCACAGCCACAGCTACAGCCACAGCTACAGCTAGAGCTACGGCATGTAGCTATGCTAACTAGCGCTAGCACTTTTCCATGACAAATAAAAATCATCCACTAGATCTTCAAATCTGCAGACGTGGGGAGTAAAACCGACCTTTGTGTTTATTAAGACAGCCTACAACTAGCATGCCTCCCTCCTAAGCACCTTGTTAGCACACATGTTTGCAGGGAATGAAAAACGGAGAAGTTGAGTTGCATTTTCCTTTTTTAGTCTTTTTTTATCAGATTTTTTATCTTGTTGTTTTTTGTCTCTGTTCTTTTGTGAAGCACTTTTAATGTATTTCACATATAGATGGATGCAGTTTGCATGACAAACCCACAGAGCTGTGTGAAGAAACTGCTGCTTTGAATAATGCCACCACATTTAGGTATGAAATTACTCTGTGTATTGTTGTAATATTTCCAGCAGCTCAGAACTATGAGAGTAACGTGTGGAAATGTAAGAACAGATGTGTGCAGAGGTATGGCATGCAGCATGTGCACCAATCATGTTGCATCTTTGATCAAAAGACTTCTATGGAGGATAAAACCACCTTGAGCTTCCTCTCTCTTCCTGGTGTATTTAAGGATCACCATGAAGGAGGGGAATAGATTTCTAAGTCAGGTGAGGAGAGAGGAGGAAGCATATGCCCTCTGAGAAGTCACCTGTTCAACTCTTTAGGGTAGTAGAATAAGTCAAACCCACCTTTTTGCTAGTGACCAAAAATAGCATCCAGTCACGGTTGCTGGAAATACCTTCCTTCAAAAATGTTCTGAATAATGTGGAAAGAACATGATGTACATGATTAGCTCTGAGTCCACCTCAATGCTAACTGTGCAATGTGGAGATGAGTTCATGAAGACTACTCTAAAGAAAACCCATCTAATGTTTCCCATCTTTCACTCGTTGCTTCCACTCACTGACAGAAACAACATCTCACTCAGCTCTGCCTCCTCTCACTGTTCAGCCATGTGGGACTGTTTGTTGTTGGTCAGCAGACCATGCTTGTGGGTCAAAGTTCACCAAAGATGAAGTCATTACAAAAGAGTCAGGAGGATCCTCTATCTACAGATCGACTGAACTGAATTGATTTGTCTTTGTTTTAATCATCATCAACGCAGATCTCAGCTGTCTGGTCGATTTCATGGATTGTGGAAACAGTCAGTTACTTCGGGGGGGAGCAGAGATACGCTGAAGGAGCGTTACTCAGAAATCATGGGACGAAGCTTGAATAGATAACAAACAAACACACACATTTTTCCAACCCAGCAGGTTTTAGATGTTTTGAGCCAAACAAAGACATCAAGTGGAAAATGTTTGATCCATTACAGCCGTAGTCCAGGCTGACAGAACGCAACAGGTGTTATGCATGTATGAAAAGTCTGTCTGTCGCATTTGAGGCCTCAACTTGTAATGAATACACATTAACAGAACAGTGTTTAATTCTTATTTTTAAAAGGATGTGTATGAATGTGGAACCAAGAATCCTAAAGTCATATTCCCTGTAAGTCTGGAAACAAAGTCTTTTCCAAAGAGACAAGGTACAAAACCTCTCTCATCCCAAACATTATCATTGTGATTTCTTCCTCTCAAGCATTACTGAATGAATCTTTAAAAAATATAAATATTTTGCTTCATTAGAAGTTAGCAACTTCAGCTTTCCATAAGTCAATCATTATTTAAAATGGGAACATCAGACTTGTTGGAAGAAATGTTAGGTCAGCCACTCACTCCATCATTTTGACTCCAGATTCAAGGCCCGGTTTGTTACCCACAATGATCAAAGAGGCATGCCGTTACCGCTTGTTAGTTGATATAACTCTCAAGTGTGTGGTGTCAATATGACTGTTACTGCTTCTGACCGCATCAAAGCCTCCCTGAGCTTGGATCGTAAATATCAAACATGTTTATGTTTTATGATTCCAGGTCAGACTGCTGCAGACTGAACATTCACATAACCAATGACAAGAGCAGACTGGGGAGCGTCACCAACTGCATGTTGCACACTTTTAAAGGTCTCAAACACGTCTGCAAACCAAGCTGCAACCTCCGGTTTGAAAATATGAAGCCCATGCAGAAGTGTTAAAACTGCAGTTCCTTGAGTGTCCACTTGAGGCTGGCTGCAGGAACACAGGACACCACATACACACCCATTCCAAAATGACGATCTTTACAGCAGAAATAAACATGTTTACAGCCTGGTGCAAAAAATGGCTTGGGTCTAGCTAGTTTCTGGATCAACACACACTGTATGAGGGTGAATTTTTTTCCAACGCGATGTTTCAGAAGATATTAACATTACGAGTTTGACTTGATTGACAGGCAGGAACACATAGCTGTTGGCTCAGAGCCTCAAACCCCGCCTCTTTACCTCACACTAAGATTGGTTGAGTTCAGTGTTTCCAATATGGCTGCCGCCGACGATTGGCTTCAAAACAGCTCTCAGGAACAGATGGGTGACATCACGGAGACTACAGCCATTATTTATACAGTCTATGGAAGCAAATTAGGCTCTTAATCTGGAGTAAAAATTGTGAAGTGAGTAGCCAGCCTAACATTTACTCAGACAATTCTGATGTTCCTATTTAGATTTTTTTAAAGTTACATTTTTTGGGCTTTTTGCCTTTATTCCATAGGACAGCTGAAGAGAGACAGGAAATATGAGGAGTAGAGAGCAGGGGGAAGACATGCAGGAAATGGTCGACCAGTCGGGAATCGAACCAGTGACTCTTGCAACTAGGACTGTAGCCTCTGTATGTAGGGCGCTTAGACCACTAGGCCACCAACGCCCCTGATGTTCCTGCATGTCGTCCCCCGCTCTCTACTCCTCATATTTCCTGTCTCTCTTCAGCTGTCCTGTCAAATAAAGGCAAAAAGGCCAAAAATGTTTAAAAAAAGAGAAGAAAATTAGCCATTAATGAGATCTCTCATTTAAGTGTCAAATAAGACTCATGTCATGGTCTCAACTATTTCTCCTAGTGAATTTTAGGAGAAACTAATGAGAAATGAATGAGAACAGTTTGAAACTTGAATGAGGCTGAAGTGAGAATCTCAATTTTGTCTCCAGAGACTTAGAAGAGAAAGCCTTGAGCAGTAAAATATTCCTCTGGGCTTTCTTTTCCCTGACAATGTGTTTGTTTAGCTTCTGGAGTCACGTTCAATCAGGGAAGTTTCTGTGAGATCTCATGTCTGTGATATCGTTATCACAAGAGTATGTGGCTTTGCAGTCTTAAGGAATCGTCTAGTGCTGGTGTCTTCAGAAGGTTGTGATGTTAAAGTCTGGTCTAAACTGTCTTGGTGTGTTTCAGGGTGACTTTTCTGCAGCATTTCACAAAAAGATGAGGTTTCCTGCAAACACAGAATGAAAGTGAAAACTACGAGTATCTCCAACAAATTCAAAATATACTACACGGTACAAAAGCAGCATCATGAACCTCGTTCAACTCAACAAAAGACAGAAAACACCCAATCAGAAGGTCCTCTGTGACTGTGAGAGCGGTCTGGTCCAGGCCACTTGTGGTGGCGTTGGGGCCTGATAAAGCTGAATGAGTGAAAAGCTGAATGGAGCCAGACAGGGGAGGCATGCGTGGCGTTCACGGTCACGTGGTGGATCGCGTTTCCTTTGTCTCTGAACCCCACAGTCTGCTTTGTCTGAACGAGGGGATCCGATTTCCCCTCGTCTTTGATGTCTCCTCCTCCCACGCTTCCACGCCTCCACTCTTCAGCCCTTAAACCCTCTCCTCCCCCCTCTCGCCCTCCCACACAGTCACCCTCCCCACACACACACACACACACAGACACACTCAAACACTTGGCATCGGCTTCTGCTTACGGGAAACTTGACACAAGGCTGCATCTGGGGGAGAATGCATGACCATGTGCTTGAATGCCTCGTTTGGATGACTGCATCAGGAAAATATTCAGGAGAGAATAAACTGCAGGCCAGAAGACGCCGCTGGCTTTGTGTCATCACTGAACATATAATGAGCAGAAAAGTACAGAAGCAACTCCTCTTCAGTAGAAGTCCTTCACATTGTCTCTTAAATAAGCAGATGAGGCCTCACATTTGAATATATTTTAACCATCACTTACAGTTTAATGGGCTCTGCTGCTGCAGTCATTTAATAATTTGTCTGCAGTTTCATTTCTCCAAATGCAGAACAGAGATAACTGTTCTGGAGGAAGAGCTGAAAGGAAACTTGCACAAAGTTTGCCTTATAAGGGGAAAACTTTCAGAGCAAAGGATGAATCCATGAATGACGTGAGGCAGTCTACATATCTTAGAAACAAACTTTCCACTTATAGTTATTTGCTTTTTTATAACAATGTTTAGTTTCCAACTGTTGCACACCATCATCATGGATAAAACATAAAGACTATTGCGTTAGTTCAAGGAGAATACTCCATGATAATATAATATGCAAGATTTCCCTTGTTTGTTTTGCTTTTGAGACACTAAAGCTATCATTTATATGAAGTTTTATTCCAGTTAGAGGTGAAATGAACTCAAGAGCTGAACTCAGGAGGCAGAAAACTACAACAGAGGATTGGGAAGTCACAATAAGTATGAAAAGATGCAAAAAAAAAGTTGTATTATTGCAAGAATAAAGTTGACATTTTGTGAGAAATTGCATCATTTTATAAAATTAAAAGTCATATACACATTTTTTAATTATGTCAGAACTTTACAGAAATAACTCCATAATTATACTAAATAATAGTTCTAATTTATGAAACTAAATTCATAATTTTAACCTCCAAAAAGTCCCAATTTAATGAAAATAATGTCCTTATTTTAAGAAATTAAAGTCCCTTTTTTGCAAAAATAACGTGATATTTTTACAAAAATAACGTGATATTTTTACAAAAGTAAAGTTATGAAAAAATGCCATTAATGTAGAAGATTACACCTGTAAATGTATGTGTGTGTATGCATACATATGCATGTGTGTGCACATGTGTGTTTATATATGTATTTTTTAAAATGCATTTTATTATTTCTCTTCATTTATTTTGTCTTTTAAAATTATTTTTCAATTAAAATTGTCGTCATGTGTTTTCCATTAATTTATTTATTTGTTTACTTTATTTCTTTTATTTTTAATATTATCTATTTCATTTCATTTCACATGTCTGAGCCCCTGTTTGATTGTATTTTTTGTCTTGACCTGTAAAGTCTTCAAAATAGGCTACAAGATTTAAACATTATTGAAGGTAAAAAGGTGCAAATTTACAAGATTGAATCCCTTAATTGGCAACGATGCAGTCTTAAATTTATGAGAAAGAGTTTGTACATTTTTGGATAATTAATTAATAAATTAATTAAGTAGGTATTAACTGATAGGGGGGGCATTAAACAGAGCAGCATGTCCCCTGTACTAAAATAGGAGCGTTACTCATCTTATGAAGTTGAACTCAACAGCTGAGGACAAACAGAGTTTGCAGAAGTCTGCACAGGCTGCCAGTTTCTCTGCTCTCTGTAACACTGAACTAACAAAGCACCCAAAAGCATGACACAAGCAAGAGTTCAAGACTATTTATTTGAAGTGGCACAGGAGGGAAGCTAAGTTTAAAAACACTGATGGAGTGAGGATAACAGGCGAGTCACATAAGGTTAATCAAGGGAGCAGGAAACACGGGGAAACAGGAAGTCAAGAGACCTGGAATGAGAAACAAGATGACTAACAAAATAAAACAGGAAACACAAGACAATGTGGAGCTGATGTGCTCAAAGATTCAGCTGGAGGGGGCATGGACTGGTGAGTGTACCAAGGAGCTGATGGGGGGAAGTGAGATCAGGTGGGTTTGCTGGGTAAACAGGTGAGAGGTGGAGAAACCAATCACACTGAAATCCAAGATTATGACTTCCACAGGTAAAACATGTGTTTTGAGCCACTCTAAAAAAGAGTCCTGCAGATATAGACAAAAACTTGATAACCTCTGATGGTTCCAGAAAATCCTTTAAAGCCTTAAATCTCCAAAACATCTCTTCACAGTTGAGGTCTTATGATCCTGATTATCACTTTGTTTACTTTCACTGGAAAATGCACACAGATGGGTGTCAATAAAGGGTTAAATTTTGCCCCTCACCCCTTCCTTATATTCCATGTTGTCCAAACCTTCATGTCGTTACAGTCAGATCAGGTCAGGGCTTATCACAGGTCAAAGATAACAGGCTCTTAGTGTGCGGTAGGTCCCCTTTAATCGTCTGTACAGTGTCTATTTTAGCTTTTCTTGGTATTTCATCTTTGATAAACTTTGTTTATGCAGTTTTTTTTTTTTTATCTGCCTTAGGTGAAGATTAGAGCTGTGTCTTTTTCTCATCACAGAGATGGAAGCACGTGGATGATGATGGTGGTATGTTGAGGTGTGTTGTTCCAGTTAATACATTTAAATAACTAAAAGGGAGACTTTTACAGATTCTGGTCTTCCAAAATTGGTTGTTATTTGTGGTTTTGAGCTAAATAATTTGAGAATATAGTTGGGGATGTTATGTATCCTTGTGCAAAGATTGATGTTACTCTATGGACCCACTAAGAGTACATTCATCCCTGTTTATTTTGATGCAAGCAGCCAATTTGGCACTCATTTTCTCCATCCACACACACTGTACTGTACAGGGGTTGAATATTTCTCATGACTCCTTAGTTTTGCAGATACTGGTTATGAGATTTGCATAATAAGGAGCTCAGCTGACTTGACTGACAGGCGGGCACACTGTAGCTGTTAGCAAGGAGGCTAAAGGCTTCACTCAACTCTACTCTTTGCTGTCGCCAGGTCAACTTGAAGTTTCCAACATGGCGACCGCCATCATCAGGCGTCAAAAAACCTGCTTCAGAAACCAATGAGTGACGTCCCTCACATGGGACCTCGACCAGATCTGTCTCCGGTCTGTCTCTGATCCGCACGGAGCACGGAGCAGGACCGCCAGAGAGCTGGAGTCATGTGACCGAGGTTTTCCCCGCTGTAATCCCTGAATCAAGGATTCTCCTCCTCCTCCTCTCCTCATCCATGTTGTCTTTCTGGTGCTCTGAAAACCTCTGACCTGTTGACTCCAGGTCCTGGCTCCGCTCATCATGACTTTGGTTTGTTGTTGTAGTTAAGTGAAATACGATCTGGTGATAACACAGAGTGTTTTATTCTGAAAATTAACCGGATGTTTTCATTTTGTTTTGGTGAAACCTGACTTCCTGTTCCGCTCCAACTGCTCTGTTGAGATTGATGCGTCGTGCTCCGGCATCCGGCAGAAATAGAAGTCTTGAGTATCTGATCCAGAGGGCTCTGACCTGCCTGATCAGATACACAGCCGAAACGCAACAGAGTGGATCCAGTGGAAGTTAACACATTGACTAGAATAGAAACCTATCAGATCTGGTGCGGTGATGGATCGCAGACGTACCGGACATGGATCCGGTGGAATTTGGTCTTTAAGGCTGATTTATACTTCTGCGTTGAATCAACGGCGTACCCTACGCCGGGGGTCCGCGTAGCTCCCGTACCTACGCCGTGGCCTACGCACGTAGCTGACGTGCACCTCCTCCAAAATGTAACTCCCATAGAGCCGACGCGGACCGCAAGCTCTGTGATTGGTCCGCTCAGCGGCTTTGTCTTTCCCGCATTTACAACACTTCCGGGATCCCGGACATCGGACGCACATCGGCCGTGCATTTCATCTCCTCCTCTCTATTCTTCATGTAATCATGTCTGTATGATAAACAGCAACATGTATCAGCTGTAGATTAACAGAACACGCTCTGAATCTCTGTGGAAAAGTAAACAGAGATCGTAGCGGGACCGGAAGCAGGCGGCCGGCTATCAGAGAGACCGCACTGCCCTCAGGCGTTTCGGCGAGAATTGCTGCGCGACACGGACACACCGACGCACAAGTATGTGGGGCTCATGTCCGCGTCAGCCCCTGCTGCGTAGGGGAGACGCAGAAGTATAAATCAGCCTTTAGTGTGATCAGATTTTAAACTTCCAACCAGACAGAGTGAGCAAAACACAGCATTATAGGACCAAAGTGACACACTTTGTCTTGTTAGGTCTTGAGTATCTGATCCAGAGGGCTCTGACCTGCCGGAACACAACAGAGCGGACCCAGTGGAAGTCAACACACTGACTGGAATAGAAACCTATCAGATCCAGTGTTGTGACGGATCGGAGACAGACCGGACATGGATCTGGTGGAATTTGGCCGTAAGACTACATCCATGTTTTATGTAGTCTATTGTCTCTAACATGAAATCATCTGACAAATAAACACAATACCTTTCTAATTAAATGTTTGATTTGCACCTTTCATAGATCAAATCATGTGTTTCATGTAAAAAATAATCATAAAACCAATCCTTGGCACGAGGAAAGGCTTTGTATGTTCAGTTTGATATGAACACATGTTCTTCTTCATGATCTAGTAACAGGATATGTGATGTCATCAACATTTGTCCAGGACAATAAATGCCACAGACTAAAGCAGGAACTAAACAAGCCATCAGCTGTCTGCTGTCGTCACACTACAATTTTGCAGAGCAAAATATTTACATTCAGAGAGTGACCTAAATTTCCATATGGCCGTCTATGGGGGGATAATCCATCTTAACGATCGCCGGGTATCTCCATCTAATTTATGCCTCAAAACAACATGTGGTATGTAAAGCATCCCTTTGATTGTATTGTTATGGGGGCTTGTGCTGTCAGAGATGGCGGGGGCCCACACCCGGCCAGGGTCCGCCAGCCAGACTGCCGGGGTCAGGGAGGCCTCTTCCCGCACACAGCCCCTTCGCTATTGAGGCAGCGTCCTTCCTGCAGCCGGGCTGATGTCAGGGCCCAGGAATGTGCAAAACAGAGCACACTGGGGGGCCTTGTTCTCCCACAGTGAATAGTCCTTGGGCAAGAATCCAAACCACATGCCACACACACAGCCTGGGACGGAGCGAGGGGGCAGGGAGAGAGGGACGGTGCAGGACCGAGAAGGAACAGACGAGAAAACAGACTCTAAGGAGCAGTTTGAGGAATTACAGACAAAGTTATGTTGTTTGGTTTCTGGAGAGGGGAAAAGAAAACATGCAAGACTTCTTGAATGCCAGCAGATGAGTTCGAAGACATATTTGATGTTTGAGTAAAAGTCCATTTAAATTGCACTAAAAACATTCCCAACCTGTCCTGTTAAAGATTATTCTAAAAGTTTAACCACAGGAAGCAGGTTTTTTTTTATCATCTGATCCATAAATCTTGCACCAGACTTTCAACACCTCATTCTAGACTGGACTCTTGGTGCCAAACAAACTCAAATGACTTCATATAATACTTCAAGTCATGCAGTTATACTTTGAACCTTTAAAATCCATCTTAGGTTTTTGCAACAAGCAAGGAGAATTGCAATAAACACAGTCACTGGAGGACAGCCTTGCACTATGGACAACTCAGGACAGTAATCTCCCTCAACTTTATACTTCTGTGTTCAGCGGTTTCCACTGAGTGTTTGAGATTTCCATTCTTCTGTGCTTCTAAATCATGGCTAAATCTAGTCTTGATGTTGGACGGTGCAAACTAAGGTTTGTATTCTCCATAAGGCAGAGGGATCAGGTGCAACATGTAAAACTAATAAAGCAATACCACAGAAGCTTTTATCTTAATTTTGCAGGATTAAAGGTGAACTTTTTGCAGCTAGTGCTAAATGCAGTCCGTGCAGACTCCCCCCTCACCTTCAGAAGTTCACTCTGTGCCAACTTTCTATTTCAGTGTTTGTTATGCTCTAACTGTTTGCACCTGACTCAAGGTGTTAAACTGGCAGTCAGACAGAGACAATCACTGAGCCAGCACAAAGCGAGGACCGAGACCTGTGACCATGTTTTCCTTCCAAGTCGTGATACCTGATGTCCTTGAAAGGTTCAGGCCAGTTTCACACCTAACATTGTAAAGTTACAGATTGTCTAGTTTAAGCAGTAGATGATTTTACTGTCTCCATGAAGCCTGTTCAGCTTTACAGCTCTCCTGATCATGCTGAACCTGCACCATCTCCCCGGAGACAGACATCACGCACAGATATGTTGAACCCCCCCTCTCTCTGACTCTGCACCACTTCCACTGTTTTGTCTTTGATTTGCAATTTACATTCAGAGCAGGAAGGCATGAATTTGAATGAACTAGAATCCAGTATTCAACAGAATCCTTATATATCTTTAGGATGTCCAAATAAGGTCATGAAAGGAAGACCTTATTTGGACATGTTTATCTCTACATGTATTGTAAAGTTTAATACTCCTTCTAAAGGCAGAATCAGTAAGAATTTGTCGCCGTTACAAAGTGTGCATCTGTTTGTAGATCTTCTCTAACATGCTTCAGTGAATTCTTCTGCTTCACACATCAGGGTCTCTTGAAACTTCTTCAACACAGCTTCAAATTTTCATCACAAGCGTTTGAAATAACTAAAAATGTTTCAATGAAAAACTTGTTTTAGTAAAAACACAAAAACACAAAACTAAGCCAGTGGTTTTTTTTTGTTATTTGTAGTCATGAGTATATCTAGTTAGACTCAATATAGGCCAAATTTACATTTACATGCAAAAAGTAAGACTTGGGTTTCTTGTAATGACTAAACAAAAGCTGCAAGAGACTTAAAGCTGGGGTTGGTAATCAGATTTAGATACACTTTTTGTTATACTGGTTAAAATGATCTTTATGTCCTGATGGTAATCAATACATAATGTGTTCTTAAAAAAGAGTGAAAAAAAGCTGCTGTCTACAGCCGGAGTAAACCTGGGAAAACACCAACCAATCAGCCTTTTTTGGGTGCCAAAATTTTAAACCATTCAAATCCCGTCCTGCCGTTCTGCCCGCCTCCTGCAGAGCGTACATTTCCCCGGCGTGCACTCTGAGTCCTCGTCTCCTGCCTCTGCTTCCCCTGACTCTATTTACTGCCCCCCTCGCTCGACCTCGGGCCTGTCCCCTCTGACCCGATGAGGTGCTTTGCTCAGGACTGTAGTCGGCCGTGATCACGACAACCAACAAAACAACAATCAATGTTTGAATGAATGAAGAACTTCTCCTCTTGTCTCTCCTCTCTCCGGCTCACACTCTCTACACCTCTCCTGATGCCTTCACTGACCGTCAACACTGTAGGAATTAAGAACATCTACACTGAACACGTTTAACAAACAGTAGAGCTGTTACAGTATTATATATGTGTTATAACTTTTCTCCTGATATCGTGTCACCACGACAACTGGATAATGCTAGAATGATAGTTGTGAGTGCTAACAGCAGCCATGTTTGTTTGTGTTTTTAACTTTCACTATGAGAATGTTTTGGTGAGGACCAGTTTTGAATCAGTCACCATCATATGGTCGCAAATCAGCAGCGCTCGTGCATGTGAGTGGGGGGGGCGTCGTTTTGGAGGATCTCTGAGGGAGGAGGGGAGGGGTCAGACGGAGTCATGAGGAAATGCTACATTCAAATTCATGCTAGTTTTCCCGAGACTGCCAACCCCAGCTTTAATATGGGAATTTTACCTTCCTCATTGGCTGATTGTTTTTTCACTCATTACAAGAAACTCAAGTCCTGACAGGGTGACATTTGACCCCAATGCAACCCCTGCTCCCAACCAAGGTCACAAACAAGTTGTCTCATTCTTCAATCTACTCCCATCAGGCCACAACATCCAGAGTGTGATATTCAGTTTCACTCTATGCTGACGACTACAAGATTTATCTGCTTGTCAAAAGCCAGAAATTAAAATCTAAAACTATTGAAATCAAAGTTTTATATTCCAAACGTATATCTGTGAGAAAGTGTCCACAGAAATTGTGTGACAATATCATTCTTTGGCTAAAAGGATAACTTGCATTTAAGCTGACCCTGGACTTCCACCAGATCTGCTACGAAGCAGGACCGCCGGACAGCTGGAGTCATGTGACCAAGGTTTTCCCTTCTGTAATCACTGAATCAAGGATCCTCCTAGGTGATTGTTGCTGACCTTACCTCCATTGGAGTTGATGTTTGAAGGAGCACAGTTGTGAGGGATCTTCATCGTAGTGGGTTCCAGGACCATCGTCCCAGAAGAACCCCTTTGCTCAAAGAGCGGCACATCAGAGTCAAATTGAGGTTTGCCCGAGAAGATTTGAAAGGTAAAGATGAGTTGACTTGACTGACAGGCGGGCACACTGTAGCTGTTAGCAAGGAGGCTAAAGGCTTCACTCAACTCGTCTCTTTGCTTTTGCCAGGTCAACTTGAATTTTCCAACATGGCGACCGCCATCAACAGGCGTCAAAAACCTGCTTCCGAAACCAATGGGTGACGTCCCTAACATGGGACCTCCACCAGATCTGTCTCCGGTCCGTCTCTGATCCGCACGGAGCATGGAGCAGGACCGCCAGAGAGCTTGAGTCATGTGACCGAGGTTTTCCAGTGGTAATCACTGAATCAAGGATCCTCCTCTTCCTCCTCTCTTCATCCATGTTGTCTTTCTGGTCCTCTGAAAACCTCTGACCTGTTGACTCCAGGTCCTGGCTCCACTCATCATGACTTTGGTTTGTTGTTGTAGTTAAGTGAAATACGATCTGGTGATAACACAGAGTGTTTTATTCTGAAAATTAACCGGATGTTTTCATTTTGTTTTGGTGAAACCTGACTTCCTGTTCCGCTCCATCTGCTCTGTTGAGATTGATGCGTCGTGCTCCGGCATCCGGCAACAAATAGAAGTCTTGTGTATCTGATCCGGAGGACTCCAACCTGCTGGATCAGAGACCCAGCCGGAACGCAACGGAGCGGATCCAGTGGAAGTTAACACATTGACTAGAATAATATAATAATAATATCAGATCCGGTGCCGTGACGGATCGGACACGGATCCGGTGGAATTGGGCCTTTTGTATGATCAGATTTAGAACTAAAAAACTGAGTTTGTTGATCTCTAAAACTAAAATGGACTTTCCACAGAAGAAGCTCAAGGAACTCTGTGGTTCAGCATTCAGTCTTTTTACTGCAAACGTGTTGGTGGGTTGTCCGTTTTGCTCGCTGCTGACTTTATGCAGGGAGCAGATTTTCTTTGAAATTCTGTTGTATTAATATGTGCTTTTATACAGCATGTATCTTAATGTCACACGCTTTGATATCATGAAAAGAAAGCAACATATTCATGTTGAATTTCCCAGAAACTTCAGAACAGAATAACTGCAATAAAACATGAAATCCCCGGAGCGACGATCACGTTGATGTTTCACTGATAAGCACACAGCAGATGAATGAAAAGGGGACTTTTCCCAGCGGGTGAAGTATGGCACAAAGAGTACCAGATAAACTCTAACAGAGAGATTCAAAAGGAGAAGAGAAAGCGATGATGAAAGCGAAAGGAGGGAACTCTGGAAAGAACAAACAAAGAGACAGCTCGTCTTCAAAGCCTCTGGCAAATGTTCTTGATCAGAGTTCAGATCATGCAAATATCAGGAAAGGCATTCAGAAGGCCCTGAAGCAGAAGCAAAACATGCCTTGTTGTGTTGTGATCCCAGAGAGTTTTGTGAAGACAGAAAAAGACCGGATAAAGAAAGTATGCAGATAAAGCATGAGGACAGATTCAAGGTGTCGAAACAGACATTACGGAGCTTGTTGAGTGTGCGTCAGACGCAGACATGATGATATCACTCAATGAAAACACAAACACACAAATAGCACCAGGCAGGGAATCTGTTGTAGTGACACCTAACAACCAGAATAATCACACAACAAGCGCGATGTCTCACTCCTCTGAGAGAACAGAGAAGTCTCACTCCTCTGCTGTAGTTTCTTCCATCACTTGATCCTGTCTGGAACAGAGGGCGCGCACAGATTACACACACACTGATGAGACACGATGTTCTCATGCAGGATGACGGGTGACCGCTGCATTCCTGCCACACCATGTGTCAGCGATCCTTCAAGAGACCTCAGACTTTTCAAGACTGGGAGTTCACGTATTTATAAATATGGGCCCGATTTGAGACCTCTTCAGGGGACAATATCAAACATGAGCTTGCAGGACTTTTAAAACAACCTTTAATGACTGCAACGTGATCCCGTGGGCAATATGAGACACGTGGTATTCAAAGTGTGCGTCAACATTATAATGAATCGTGACAGATCGACCTTCCATTAAGGTAAGATCCGGTTTAAAGCAGAGACAGCTGCAGCTCTCCTCAAATCCACCCGACTCCATTGGCAGGACCAGTAAATCTACCTTCCAGTACACTGGTACTGCTGATTCAACTCTTACCCAATAACTCAGTCTGTTTATTTCATTGTGTGTCTCAGGATTGAGTTTCAAAGGATTAGCTTGAGTACAACGTGTAACAATGACACATACAAAATTAACAGTGGAGGCAGTGGTAGACCAGTTCATCCTGTGTTCTGTGTCTTAACATCTTCTCTTGTTACAACAGAAATGTACCCCTTGAGTCTTCCCAGAAACCTAGAAAAAAAAGCTTGTCAGTTTCTGTGGGACATTTCCCAAGAGACACTGTAAACGTCTGGGAACTGAGGAGACCTGTTTCTGGAGTTTGGAAAGTGAAATGTGGTCCCTTTCTTTAAGCCGCTCATCAGTTCAAAGTCTCCTTTGTCATATTTTTCCTTTCATGATGCTCCAAAGGTTTTCAATGGGTGACATGTCAGGACTGCAGGCAGGCTGGTTCAGCACCTGGACTCTTCTACTACAGAGCCTGGCTGTTGGTTTTGTAACAGAATAAATGCACAACATTGGGCAATTATAAGTCTTCTCATAAAAACAGTGTATGTACAGGGTTTTCAACACAAACCATTAGTTTTTGCAAAGTTAAGGTAAAACATACGACTACAAAAGATCCTAAATGAAGAGCCGTTCGGGGAGTCAAAAGAGCCGGCTCTCTGAAAAGAGCCGAACTTCCCATCACTACTAACCCTGACACTAATCTGAACCCTATTCCAAATCATAACCCTAACCCTAATCTGAACCCTAACCCTAACCTTAGCTCTCTCAGTGCTCAGCCCAGCTCTGCTCACAGCAGAACTTGGTTTTGATTGGTCAGCATGGCGGCCATGCGGCCAATCACATGTGAGGATATAGGATACAGGTGATGGAGGGAGGCTGTGTATCGTGGCTTCATCTGTTCCTTCTGAGAGGGTTAGGGTTAGGGTTCTTTTCAAAGACCGGGCAAATACTCACTGAGAGGAGAAACCGGATCAGACCATCTAAGCTGAGGCATCTGATTTTTCTCAATGCCAACCTGAGGACATTAATAATGTTTGCTCCAGTTTGGTTCTGGTTTTGGTTCTGTTTGCTTGAGTTGGTTCTGGTTGTGTTTGCTTGAGTTGGTTCTGGTTCTGTTTGCTTGAGTTTGGTTCTGGTTCTGTTTGCTTGAGTTTGGTTCTGGTTCTGGTTCTGGTTCTGGTTCTGTTTGCTTGAGTTTGGTTCTGGTACTGTTTGCTTGGGTTCGGTTCTGGTTCTGGTTCTGTTTGCTTGAGTTTGGATCTGGTTCTATTTGCTTGGGTTCGGTTCTGGTTCTGGTTCTGTTTGCTTGAGTTTGGTTCTGGTTCTGTTTGTTTGAGTTTGGTTCTAGTTCTGGTTCTGTTGCTTGAGTTTGGTTCTGGTTCTGTTTGTTTGAGTTTGGTTCTGGTTCTGGTTCTGGTTCTGTTTGCTTGAGTTTGGTTCTGGTTCTGTTTGCTTGAGTTTGGTTCTGGTTCTGTTTGTTTGAGTTTGGTTCTGGTTCTGTTTGCTTGAGTTTGGTTCTGGTTCTGGTTCTGTTTGCTTGAGTTTGGTTCTGGTTCTGGTTCTGGTTCTGGTTCTGTTTGCTTGAGTTTGGTTCTGGTTCTGGTTCTGTTTGCTTGAGTTTGGTTCTGTTTGCTTGAGTTTGGTTCTGGTTCTGGTTCTGGTTCTGTTTGCTTGAGTTTGGATCTGGTTCTGTTTGCTTGGGTTCGGTTCTGGTTCTGGTTCTGTTTGCTTGAGTTTGGTTCTGGTTCTGTTTGTTTGAGTTTGGTTCTGCTTCTGGTTCTGGTTCTGTTTGCTTGAGTTTGGTTCTGGTTCTGTTTGCTTGAGTTTGGTTCTGGTTCTGTTTGTTTGAGTTTGGTTCTGGTTCTGTTTGCTTAAGTTGTAACTAGTAACCCTAACCCTAACCCTAATCATAACCCTAACCCTAACCCTAATCATGACCCTAACCCTAACCCTAACCCTAACCCTAATCCTAACCCTAACCCTAATCCTAACCCTAACCCTAATCATAACCCTAACCCTAACCCTAATCATGACCCTAACCCTAACCCTAACCCTAACCCTAACCCTAATCCTAACCCTAATCCTAACCCTAACCCTAATCATAACCCTAACCCTAACCCTAACCCTAATCATAACCCTAACCCTAACCCTAACCCTAACCCTAACCCTAATCATAACCCTAACCCTAACCCTAACCCTAACCCTAACCCTAATCATAACCCTAACCCTAACCCTAATCATGACCCTAACCCTAACCCTAACCCTAACCCTAATCCTAACCCTAACCCTAACCCTAATCATAACCCTAACCCTAAGTGATGTCATGATCAAAAGCTGCGGCTCTGAGAGTCGATGCTTTATAGTGAATCAGAAGAGCCGGCTCATATCCAGAGAGAGCCGGCTCCCAGTTTGTTCCTTTCCCTGCTTAGCTCTCTCAGTGCTCAGCCCCAGCTCTGCTCACAGCAGAACTTTGTTTTGATTGGTCAGCATGGCGGCCATGCGGCCAATCACATGTGAGGATATAGGATACAGGTGTTGGAGGGGAGGCTGTGTATCGTGGCTTCATCTGTTCCTTCTCAGAGAGTCTTCTTAAAGACCGGGCAAATCCTCACTGAGAGGAGAAATCGGATCATATGCATGGCATTAACAGGGAGCTATGTTAACTTGTGTTGGAGTTTAATCTTTGAGAGCAGCTGACTGACTGTGACTGCTGACATAATGTTAAAGCCCTCAGTCCGTACAGTACGCTCATGTATGTGTAATGATGCTGTGGCTGAGGCTGACTCTCCGTGACGTGAAAACGTCCGGCGGCTCTCCTTCAGATCTCCCTGCCCTGCTCTCTTGCTGTAGTGTGTCATCAGGAAGACTGGGAGTCGCGCCAGCTTCTGACCTCCTTCAATCTCATGAGCCTCCCTTGTTATTGTAAGGCCCAGTCACGTCTGATGGGATTACATCCACTCTTATGTAAGACCCGGCAAGTCCAGACATGCACTTCTCACCACTGACTTCAGCCCTGTGCAGGAATCTGCAGTTCAGAACAAGATGTTCCCAAGAAGTGATGCAGCATTAATGAGGAATGTCAGGCAAGCAACAAAACAACCTGCAGCTCTGCACGTCTCGTCTTGTAGCCCACGCTGCACATAGAGCTATTTCAGGTCAGTGGGAGAGCTTTTGTTTACTTCCAAATGGATTCTTTTAAAGGTTATTCTGCACTTTGATTGCAGCAGGAAAGCTTTCTTTGTATATTTGAGGCACTTTACAGTCAGCTCCAGTTGCTCCTGTACTCACACTGAAACACATGTTTGTACAGTGAATCTTACATAATAAGGCGTGACCCTCTGAATTCTCCCTAGTGCCACCATGAGGGTAACATTCTTGGGTGCAGTTGGATAAAGAAGCATTGGTGCATTATGTAAGCCCTAAGGATGACTTTAAAAGCCTCATACTTTTCCCTCTGGTGCCAGAATCAGAATCAAACTTTTGTATTAGTTTCATGCAGGAGTGTTTGACCAGATTCCTGCTCAGCTAATTAAATTCCCAACAGCCTCAGCTGCATCATGGGTGCGCCTACACACCCAGGAATCCTGAGATGTTGCTCCACAGATATATCAAACTTTGACCCAGATGTGATTAATCCACATGAGAAACTCTCCCATCATTGTTGTATCTAGAACAAACCGTACCTTCATATTTTCATGATGACATAGTTTGAGTGGCAACTTCATCAAACTTCTTGTGTAAGTTTATCACGTGATGCTACAGCCTTGTAAATGTTAGAAGCACCCAGAGGAAAATTTTACTGCTCAAGGCTTTTGGAGACAAAATTGAGATTCTCACTTCAGCCTCATTCAAGTTTCAAACTGTTCTCATTAGTTTCTCATTAGTTTCTCCTAAAATTCACTAGGAGAAATAGTTGAGACCATGACTTGAGTCTTATTTGAGACTTAAATGAGAGATCTCATTAATGGCTAATTTTCCTCTCTTTTTTAAGACATATTTTTTGCCTTTTTGCCTTTATTTGACAGGACAGCTGAAGAGAGACAGGAAATGTGGGGAGTAGTGAGCGGGGGAAGGCATGCAGGAAATGATGGACTGGCTGGGAATCAAACCAGCGACCCCTGTGACGAGGACTGTAGCCTCTGTATGTGGGGCGCTTAGACCGGTAGGCCACCAGCGCGCAACAGAATCCACCCCTTTAATTGTAATAATCTGGCTAAATCTGGTCAGCCCTTTTGCAGCCCATATTTTAAATAAATGGTCTGTCATACCTGGGATGAAATCTCTATCTTTTGCAGTTTCTCTTAAATCCACTAAGTCTTTGTGAAGTTGTTTTGTTCCAAACAGACTTTTAAAGGAAGGACCATACTGTGAAGTCAAAGAAGAGATCATGTCACATCTAAATATCTGATCTTGAAGTGGTTCAAATGTTTAAATGATAATTGTAAGTTTGTACACAATTTCATTGAAATCTTAATTTTGCAGGGCACTATAAATGTTCATGAAAAGATGAGCTCAGGCTCTTTCTTTGCTCCATCTGAGCTCAACTTGAGACACAAAAACTGAGTCTGACAAAAACAAATGGATGAGGTTAGATTGAGACAGTTGAGAGAGCTCCCTGATTTCTCCACCTGAGCTCAAAAGGAGTCACAACACCTGAGAAATACCTGAGAACCATTTCAGATTCTGACCAGATCTCCTTTTGACCTGAAAGGGAGACTAAGCTGAGACTTTTTGCAACTTTTTTTCTGGAGGCAAGAATGAGAAACAGGAGACATAAGTTATAGTCTCATTTCGCTTTCAAACAGATCTCATTGTTGTCTAGGAGACAGAAATGAAACACTTTTGAGATCTCCTCTCTAGATTTATTTTCCTATGGGCAGGAAAAGCGTTAAATGTGAGATCTGCCTGGAGGGAAACTTTGAGCTTTACCTCAGATTTTAAAGGACATGATTCATATCTTATCTAAGACTTTGAAGCTGCTCATCCTGTGTGACTCAAGTCCATAAAGTCTTATCAATCCTCAGACTGGGACCACTTTGATGCTAGAGTTTAGATGTTTTCCCAATTTGACAACCGATACAGGTTTTATTGGCGCATGCGTGCTTTTACTGTCTCAACAAATTACATGGCACAACCTAAATCTCCCGCTTTGTATACACTGAGTGAAATCTACTTGGGATTTATATAAAGGGATTGAAACTTTGAGGTATGACAGAGCCAGTTGCAATCTTGATTCATGGTCGAAAATACCACTTTGATGACTAAAGCTCGTCAGTCAGAACTCACCGGTTTCCAAAACGAAGCACAGAGTCTCACCGCGAGACAGCTGGAGTCACGAACTACCACTAGATGAGCTTCTCTTCATCCATATCGTCATCCATGACCTCTGAGAACCTCTGACCTGTTCACTCCAGGCCTGGCTTCGTTCATTAAGATGATTTGTTGATGAAGTTTAGTGAAAAACAATCTGGCATCAACACAGAGCATTTCATTCTGATGTTCATTTTCAGAAAATAGAGGTCTTGGATTGGAGTGGAAAAGCCCGGGTACCATGGGGAAGTGGAGACCTGAATACAGATCAAGTGGAAGTTCCCAATAACACAGGACTTCCACCAGATCCCTGTCCCGGTCGAGTCCCTTGAAAGTTTTTTTTAGATGTGTGGAAATACATAAGAGGCACATTTTTGTTGTAACAAGAGAAGCCAGAAAACGTCTTAATGTTAAGACACAGAACATGGGAGTTACTGGTCTTCTGTATGTGTCATTGTTACACCTTGATCTCAAGCTAATCCTTTGAAACTCAATCCTGAGACACACAATGAAATAAACAGACTGAGTTATTGGGTAAGAGTTGAATCAGCAGCACCAGTGTGCTGGAAGGTAGATTTACTGGTCCTGTGAATGGAGTCGGGTGGATTTGAGGAGAGCTATGTGTCAGCTGCCTCTGCTTTAAACTGGATCTTACCTTAATGGAAGGTCGATCTGTCACGATTCATTATAATGTTGACACACACTTTGAATATCACGTGTCTCATATTGGATCACGTTGCAGTCATTGGAGGTTGCTTCAATCCTGCAAGCTCATGTTTGATATTGTCCCCTGAAGAGGTCTCAAATCGGGCCCAGATTTACAAATACAGGAACTTCCAGTCTTGAAAAGTCTGAGGTCTCTTAAAGGATCACTGACACATTGTGTGGCAGGAATGCAGCGGTCACCCGTCATCCTGCATGAGAACATTGTGTCTCATCAGTGTGTGTGTAATCTGTGCGCGCCCTCTGTTCCAGACAGGATCAAGTGATGGAAGAAACTACAGCAGAGGAGTGAGACTTCTCTGTTCTCTCAGAGGAGTGAGACATCGCGCTTGTTGTGTGATTATTCTGGTTGTTAGGTGTCATTACAACAGATTCCCAGCTGGTGGAGTGATTTTGGAAACCTATTTACGTGTCATATTTACTTTGATCGTGTCTTGAAAAAGTCTTGTATATCTGATCCGGAGGGCTCTGACCTGCCGGATCAGAGACACAGCCGGAATGCAACAGAGTGGATCCAGTGGAAGTTAACACATGGACTAGAGTAGAAACCTATCAGATCTGATGCCGTGACGGATCAGAGACAGATCGGACACGAATCAGGTGGAATTTGGCTTTCAGAGTTATCAGCTCCACACCTCTACCTGTTTCTAGGATGACTAATACGAGGATAGTCATCATTTGGCTTCAAAACCCCTCTTCAGAAACCAATGAGTGATGTCACTGAGAGAGTCTGCGTTTAGACCATCTGAGGTCGGGACCCGAGCTTAAAGTTACTGAAAACATCTGAGACACTCACTAATTAACACACACACACACACAAACAAACACCTACACATTTCAGCCATTAGCACCATCATCCTCTGAGTGTCTCAGATCTTTTTAATAACTCTGATTTTAATTGTGCAAAACATAAATACACATTTAAAGAAATGCTACTGGGGGGGGGGGCGCAGGTGGCCTAGCGGTCCAAGCGCCCCCACATGAAAAGGCTACAGACTACTGTAACGGGGTCTTTACAGGACTCCCTAAAAACAGGACTCCCTAAAAAGTCCATCAGACGGCTGCAGCTCATACAGAATGCTGCTGCTCGAGTCCTAACAAGGACCAACAAAGTAGACCACATCAGTCCAGTTCTTAGATCCCTACACTGGCTTCCTGTCTGTCAGAGAATAGACTTTAAAATCCTGCTGATGGTTTATAAAGCACTGAATGGTTTAGGCTGATCTGCTACTACTTTATGAACCACCTGGACCTCTGAGGTCATCAGGTCCTGGTCTGCTTTCAGTCCCTAGAGTCAGAAGGGAACATGGTGAAGCAGCGTTTAGTCATTATGCTCCACATATCTGGAACACACTCCCTGAAAGCTGCAGGTCTGCTCCAACTCTCACCTCTTTTAAATCAAAGATTAAGACTTTTTTATTTGCCACTGCCTTCCTATCTTAGCTCATTTTAACTCACTTTAAATTAAAATTTAATGTAATTTTTAACATATTTCTAATTTTCCTTTTCTGTTTTATTATATTTGTCATTTTTATTGTGTTCTTTTATACCTGTCTGAATGTTTCCAATGCTTCTAATGTTTTAATGTGAAGCACATTGAGTTGCCCTCGTGTATGAAATGCACTATACAAATAAAGCTGCCTTGCCTTGCCTTGCCTTACAGTCCTCGTTGCAGGGGTCGCCGGTTCAATTCTCGACCGGTCGACCATTTCCTGCATGTCTTCCCACACTCTCCGCTCCCCATATTTCTTGTCTCTCTTCAAGCTAAAAGAATAAAGGCAAAAAATAAAATGCTAAAATGCTACTGGGACCTGGGCAGCTTCACCAACACGGTGCTGTATCAGGGTCACGTGTACCCGGTGTGGGATGTGGACGTCAGCCCCTGCAGCCTTTACTTCTTCGCCAGCATCTCTCATGACCGCACGTCTCGCCTCTGGACGTTTTCTCGCTGCTGCTCTTCGCCGGACATCTCTCTGAAGTGGACTGTGTCAAATTCTACCCAAACTCCAACTTATAAAAATCTGTATTAAGAACTCACCATACATTGAGATAAACTGGCTGCAGAGTCAAAGTCTTAATAGAGTAGCTGCAAATCGCCCCTCATTTGGCCTTATGTTTAATGTAGTGATGTGACTGATGCAATTAAAATACTGTAGATTAACTTTTTGAATTGAATGTAGTCTTTTTATGAATGCAGCACATGATGGACTGAAACTGTGATCATCTGCAAACAGTTGTAACACCTTAGCATCAGCATGTTTGAGACTGCATTAAAATACTTCCTTCTTCATATTCCTTTGTTTTATCTAAAAGTTAATCCTCCCCTTTGAGTGTTTTTATCTTCTCTGCTGTCTGACTTTTCCATCATGCTTCTAACATGCATCCTTCTATCTCTCCACTCAAAGTCCATCCTATCATATCGTCATCAGCTGGTGGCTTCGCCTGCCTCCTGAAGGAACCCTCCTCGCAGACAAAGAGCCCCATAGGTTGTGTAACGCTGCTCCTTTAGATAAAATAAAGTAGGTCAATGCTGTAATAAAAAAGGCTTATACCCTCACAGACATTCTCCAACCAACCTCATGATGCAATGCTCCATTATATACAGCTTACAGGCGGAGATGTCTGCTGTTAAAAATGCATTCAAACAGCACTTAAGGGTACGTCAGGTCTGCGAGCCGTGTGATTGGTTGACGCAACAGGAGAGCTCTTCAGTGGTTTTAAAAAAAACACTGAAATCCTGCAGAAATCCCCTCCATAATCCAGCAGACTCCCCAGAGACATCCAACAACTGTAGAGAGGGGGGGGGGGAAACACACGCCTGCCCGCCCGCCCGCCCACAGGCCTGTGGTTCTATTGAAAAGCATTTAGAGCAATTGAAAAGCTTTTTAAGGGAACATGTCTGATTCTGAAATCATAGCTGGAGGACGTAGAGCGGATTTAAAGGAGTGAAAACATGGAGGATGGCGTTGAAGTCAGGATAAAACCTCATTTGCATGTGTAAGGAAACACGAACGAGAACAAAGAGCTGAGGAGTTTTTTATTCCAAAATGAGACATCCACCTACACACATGTGGAATTAAAGGCACAGTCCGTAAACCAAACGTTAAGAGGTATATTTAATACTGGAAATCAAAAACATGGGATTGCATCGTGCAATACTCATCCACAAACACTGAACCAGTTTCTTTCTTTCTCAGTAAGTAAACAAAACATTTCACATCAGCAACAAAAATGCTGCACATGCTCGGTGTCGTCTGTAAGGTTCAAAATAAAAACATTCAAGAGTTCAAAAGTGCAAACAGAAAGTTATTCCTATGTAGTGATAGCAGCTTCAAATGCTTATTAAAGACTGGATCATCATCTTCATTTTGAGTCATACTGTCAGCTTGTATTTTATATCAACTAAACACGGTGCAAAAATTAAATAACTCAGACATCCAGAGATACAAAATCAGGAAGAGAACAATTAGCTTCAGGAAAATGCAAAGATAAAAACAAAGGAAAAAAATATACAAGATATGATTCAAGGAATTAGAGTTTTTATTTATTTGTTAGTTTATTTATTAGTTTATTTGACAGGGACCATGCAAAACAAAAACTGTCAAGCCAGAGTTAGCTATAAGCTAATTTTCATCTGTGGTCCCAGGGCAGGAAGATTTAAAAGAATGTACAATATGATAGTTACTCTTATAATTCTAATACATACACTACCAGTCAAAAGTTTGGAAACACCTTCTCATTCAAGGGTTTGTATTTATTTTAATATATTGTAAACACTAGATTAATACCAAAGACATTAAAACTATGAAAGAACATATATGGAATTATTTAATTTTTTAAAAAGTGTTAAACAAAGCAGAATATGTTTTATATTTCAGATTCTGTAAAGTAGCCCCCTTTTTTCCTTCATGACAGCTTTGCACACTCTTGGTATTCTCTCAGTCTGCTTCATGAAGTGGTCTCCTGGAATGGTTTCTAATTAACATGAGCCTTGTCAAGAGTTCATTTGTAGAATGACTTGCCTTCTTAATGTGTTTGAGACCATCAGTTGTGTTGTTCAGAGGTAGGGTTAGTACACAATGGATAGCCCTATTTGACTGCTGTTGTAATCCAGATTATGGCAAAACCAGATTATTTCATAGTTTTGATGTCTTCAGTATTAATCTACAATGTTGAAAATAATTCAAATAAATACAAAACCGTTGAATGAGAAGTTGTTTCCAAACTTTGACTGGTAGTGTATGTTTAAAAAAATATTTGGGAATAGTTTATTAAAATAAAAACTTGTGCTAAGGAAGATGCTTGAGGATTAAAACGGAAAAAATCTGGAGTTATTTGCAAATCAAAAAATTTTAATCAACAATTCTGTTATAAAAATATTTTAAAAAATAAATAAATGTGTTCTCATGTAGGAAAATAATTAGCTTTCTCTTCATTCTGAGGAAATAAAGAAAGAATATACATTTTCAGGAGAAGCAGGATGAAGGAAGAAATAAAATAAATGCAGATTTCACAAAAGAAAAAATGTTTAAAGGTGACATATCATGCAAAATTGACTTTTTAATGGTTCTCTACCTGAAATATGTGTCCCTGTCTACAAACCCCCCGAGAATGAAAAGAATCCATTCTGCCCCTGTTCTGATTTCTCCACCTTTCTGTAAATGTGTGTAAAACGAGCCGTTTCAGACTTCAGTGTTTTTGTTACGTAACAACAATATCCGGTCTGTCACGGAGTCAGAGCTCGGAGCTTGTTCAGCCCATAGACTGTATAAAATACAACTCAACCCCTCCTCTGTTTTTCATTCCCTGCACAAATGTGTGCTAACAAGGAGCTTAGGAGGGAGGCATGCTAGTTGTAGGCTGTCTTAATAAACACAAAGGTCGGTTTAACTCCCCACGTCTGCAGATTTGAAGATCTAGTGGATGATTTTTATTTATTTTTTATTTATCATGGATAAGTGCTAGCGCTAGTTAGCATAACTACATAGCTACATGTTCGTAGCTGTAGCTGTGTAACAAGACACACGTCGACATACTGACAAATAAAACAACAAGAAACACTAAATCTGTGACCAATCCTTCAGAAAGGTCCTGCTGCCTTTCTGGCAGAGGTCGGTTTTACTCCACACGTCTGCAGATTTGAAGATCTAGTGGATCATTTTTATTTGTCATGGTTAAGTGCTAGCGCTAACTAGCATAGCCACATAGCTACATGTTCATAGCTGTAGCTGTAGCTGTGTACCAAGACACACGTCGACATACTGACAAATAAAACAACAAGAAACACTAAATCTGTGACCAATCCTTCAGAAAGGTCCTGCTGCAGGCGCCTCTCCGTCAGGATCAGATTCTGGATCAGATTCAGAGGGTTGAAGTAAAGCGATCTGTGAGCAGCCGTGTATATTCAGCCAACATGTAAACATTAGATCAACGTGCTGGACAGCCGAGGCACATCCACTTCCTGAGGGGGCGTGGTCAGAGAGAAAACAGAGTGTTCTGAGGAGGACTGAAGAAGAGGGTTTTTCAGGCAGACCAAAATCTGATTTCAAAGTGTTTTTTTGAGCATAAACTTTAAAGACATGTTTTGGGGACCTCTTAGACCAATATATATTGATGAAAAAAGCGTGATATGTCACCTTTAAATGACGTCAGATGGAAGTAAATGTTTCAAGTTATTAATGTAAAAAAAAAAAGGGACTTAAATTATGAGAATTCAGTGTTTTAGGCATGAAATATCAAACACTAATTTTCTTTCACAATGCCTAAATCATCATCCGTACACAACAAGAAAAAAAAATGCTTCCAGGTTATTGTTTCAAGGATACTTCAAAATGCAAATGAGCATAAACACGTCTATATAAATATTAGTGTACAATACTGAAAGTGTTGGTTTAACTATTTATGTACAAATCCACCCAGAGGTTTTCACACCCACTCATGAAACATAAAGAGACAGACATGTTTAATCAGACGCTGCTGGAGGATGAAGTAACTGAAGGTGCAGCGGATCAGGACGGTGACAGTCTTTAAAGGATGATGATCTTCCCTCCAATCAGACGTTTTACTTCAGAAGGGAGTGCCGCCGGTTCTCACATGACGTCACAGCAACTGAAGAAACACAGAAAACAATGACATCAGTCTTCAGTAAACACTCTGAACTAAACTATCATCATTATGTTGGAGGAGCTCAGCTAATGACTGAGCTCACTGCTTCACTGTTAAATGACTTCAGTGTTAAATGGACTGGAGGTTAAACTCTGGGAAGTTCTGACTGTTTTGGCAACTTATGAATCCTTCATTATAGGCTCAGTTATATCTTTAGAGGATCATTTTTGGAAACCCAGGTCCTACTTTGGTATTTAAGTGACTAAATGACTCCAATTACATGAATAAATGACTCAGAATGAAGAGCAAACAAAGTGTTCTTGTAAGTTGCATCAGCTTTGAGCTTTAAGGCGCTTTAATTTTGGGAAACTGTTCTTGATTATCATGAAGTGTTTGTTTCTGACAGGCTGTGGTTTTTATTCTAAGTGTTTGACAAAGACACAGAAAGATCCCTCCAGAAATAAATCATTTTACAAGATGAAATCCTTTATTTTGAGCTGAACGGTTGTTGCATTGCTCTCTTCAAAGATACCAGACCCCATTGACGAATAAAGTTCTTTCTTTGTAAACATATGTCTTATTGATTTTCATGTTTTACAGGGTATTCACAAAATGTATCAAAACATACAGAAAACACCCCAAATATTGGCAGATTATTAAACACAGAAAACACATACAGAAAATGTAAATAAATAAATAAATAAATAGGAGTATTGCTTAAATTGTGAGAGTACATTTTCAGAAAATTCCAGATGAAACTTACAATAAATAAAATTATATAAAAAAAATATAATAATACATAAATAAATAAATGAATAAATTAATAAATTAATAAATGAATAAATAAATTAATTAATTAATTAATAGATAAATAAATAAATAAATAAATAGATAAATAAATAAATAAATGAATAAATAAATAGATAAATAAATAAATAAATAAATAAATAAATAAATAATAATAATAATAATAATACATAAAAAATACAAAATACAAAATATAATTATACTGGCACACATCTGAGCTTTTCATACCAAATTGAGTTCTTTAACAGAACACAGGCTCCTGGTTTGCAAATTGTGTAACAAATAACAACATGAGGAACTGACGTTAGAGGCAGCAGCTTTCATGTCCTCTGCAGTAAAATTACAGATTTTGTCAATGAAGTCTGGTGAGTTTGAGGAGAGTGATGCATCATGTGCTTCTGGTTATGAAAAGTTCATCATTCCCTTTTTAAAAAGTCAGTTTCTTTAGGGAACCTTTCTGTAATGTTGCAAGACACAAAATAAGAATTGCAATACAACAAGCACTTCTAGAGGTCGCACACAGAAGGTGATTAAGACCAAGCGGCAACCTCTGGTCTTGAAATATGAAGCCCATGTAGAAGTGTTATAAACTGCAGTTCATCGAGCATCCACTAGAGGCTGGCTGCAGAAACACCGGAAACCACATACACACCCATTCAAAAAAGACGATCTTTACAGTAGAAATAAACATGTTTACAGCCTGGTTCAAAAAACAGCTTCAGTCTATGTCACTAGTTTCTCTATCAGCACACACTGTACGGGGGGCTAGGAGCCTCAAACCTCACCCCTTTACCTCACACTAAGTTTGGTTGAGTTCAGCATTTCCAATATGGCTGCAGCCGACGATTGGCTTCAAAACAGCGCTCAGGAACAGATGGCGGACGTCACAGATACTACATCCATTATTTATACAGTGTATGGTTTCAACACAATACCTGTGTCAAGAATAACAACATGAGGAACTGATGTTAGAGGCAGCAGTAGACCAGAAACTTTCATGTCCTCTGCAGTAGAATTACAGATTTTGTCAATGAAGTCTGGTGAGTTTGAGGGGAATTATGCATCATGTGCTTCTGGTTATGAAAAGTTCATCATTCCCTTTTTAAAAAGTCAGTTTCTTTAGGGAACCTTTCTGCAATGTTGCAAGTCACAAAATGAGAATTGCAATACAACAAGCTCTTCTAGAGGTCACACACAGAAGGTGATTAAGATCAAGTGGCAACCTCTGGTCTTGAAATATGAAACCCATGTAGAAGTGTTATAAACTGCAGTTCCTTGAGTGTCCACTAGAGTCTGGCTGCAGAAACACCGGATACCACATACACACCCATTCAAAGAAGACGATCTTTACAGTAGAAATAAACATGTTTACAGCCTGGTTCAAAAAACAGCTTCAGTCTATGTCGCTCATCTCTCTATCAGCACACACTGTACGGGGGTCTAGGAGGCTCCAACCCCGCCTCTTTACAGCTTTTGTCAATGAAGTCTGGTGAGTTTGAGGAGAATGATGCATCATGTGCTTCTGGTTACGAAAAGTTCATCATTCCTCATTTTAAAGGCAGTTTCTTCAGGGAACCTTTCTGCAATGTTGCAAGACACAAAACAAGAGTTGCACTACAACAAGCACTTCTAGAGGTTGCACACAGATGTGGATTAAGACCTGCATTGCATCCATTCCAGCCTGTGGCGATCTAAACACAGCTTTCAGGAACTCAGACTCTTACAGTTGAAAACAAGGCCCAGTTTCAAAATACAGGAATTACCCTCAATACTCTAACAGTTGGAGATAAATAATTCACCCACGGCTGTAAACCTTTGATAAGATCTGAGGTGTGTTTTCTCTAGAAATACTGGCACCTATTTAGTGAAACCACAGAGTAAAACTCCCACAGCTCTGCTGCCAATCACTTATCAAGCCGATCAGCCTTTTAAACATCCGGGTTCTGCTGGAACTGCACACAGCATGAAGGTGAAGGAGGATTTTTTTTTTGTTTTGGCAGCTGCTCCGAATGGAGAGGGTGTGCTGCACACATATGACTAAGAATCAATACAGCCATCGCTCCTCCTGTGTTTACAGCTATAGTGTTCTGTACCAGAGCCAAATTACACTTGGCGTGGCTATGTTTGAAATGTTATCCTAATGATTGCTCTGAGGGTGTGTGCAGGAAGGTATGTGTGTGTGTGCAGGAAGGTGTGTGTGTGTGTGGGCAGCAATCTAATGGTGTGAAGAATTAGCCCTAACATTAGACTTAGAGCAAACCATGAGCAGTCCAAACAAACATGCACAAACAAGTGTTATAAAACATCCAGAGTTTACACGTGGAGGCATCAATGCAAATAACACTTCAGACTGTATCCGGTATAAAGTATACACTCAGACATCATGAGTTCACTTCTTTCCTTATAGTCCTGCATGCAGCCTGATGCCTACCTGAGGACACGGTGCCTCCCTGAGGACATTGTGCCATGCAAAGTTAAAACACTCATCACACAAACATGGGGTTGATCCAGGACTGTGCAGACTGGAATGTTTGCTCTTGCAGAGGTTGCTGTTGCTTTCCAACAGACCATAACATATTTATACATCAGATGTTGTCGGGACATCGTTGGTCAGCTGGTCAGTGGTACTAAAGCTAAAATATCCATCATCAACAACAAGGTGCTGTGCACAATGACACCATGACTGCAGACTGCAGACTGTGATAAATGAGGTTCCTCTTGGTTTCCATTGGAAAATCTTCCTTATTCATTATAAGTCTCTTGGGAAAAGAGTCTAATCTTCAGTTTTGGCTAAGGAGTTGAAGATCTCCATTGCTAGATTTGAGTTATTTCAATGCAACATGATGAGTTATGGTCCAATTTAGTGTGCGATGAAGTCAACTGCAACCTGCAACAGTCCAAACTATGATATCTGGCTTTATTCTGAGCTCTTTTTTGCTTTTGCATCCTGTTAGCATGCTGATATAACTCAGTAAGTAACACTAAGGGTTGAGACTGCAGAGGTTGCTGTTGCTTTCCAACAGACCATAACATATTTATACATCAGATGTAGTTGTTGCAGGGACATCGTTGGTGCACAATGGCACCATGACAACATGGCTGCAGACTGCAGACTGTGATAAATGGGGGACCCTCTTGGGGGTGTCTTGGGAAAAGAGTCTAATCTTCAGTTTTGGTTATGGAGTTTAAGGTCTGCATTTCTAGTTTTGAGTTGTTTAAATGCAACATGATGTTCATTTCATGAGTTTTGGTCCCATTAAGTGTACAATAAATGGAAAGGAAGCTTTAGAGCATGGCTATATGCGATATACCTGTCCACTGCAACCTGCAACAGACCAGACTGCAATATCCAGCATTACTCTGAGTCATTTTCCCTATTGTTAGCCTGTTAGCATGCTGATTAAGCTCAACAAGTAAAACTAGAAAGGCTAGACAGGCTGTTCAGACTTGCAGTCTCTGACCCATCTCCTACCATCTACCACACTGTAAAAATGAAAACTTAAAATTGTTGCAAACTCCATCAAAGTAGTTATCTCAACTACCTGTATTAAGTTGGTAAAGTTGGTCTCATTTCATAAGTTAGGTTGACAAAACTTAAAATTCTGGGTTTGAGGCTCGGCTAAATTGTTTGAGTACGCTTCAGGCAAAGAACGGGGTCTCCACCTCAAATCTGCAGGGGTGTTCCACACTTTCAATCCCCCACATGTGGCGCCATCTCTCCTGTCCTGTGTGGATTTGTTCGCCCTAAAGGTGAGTGTTTTGTTTGAGTATTGTATTGAAACTCTAGCTTTACAGTTGGTCAGTTGGTGAGTTGACATCCGGAGCTGGATGAGCAGGAACTTTCTGAAACTCGATGGGAATAAAACCGAGGCCCTGCTCATCGGCTCCAAATCCACCCTCACCAAATCTCAACACACCCCGGCCCCACCCATCATCATCGACGGATTCCCTGTACCCTTCTCCCCTCAAGTGAAGAGCCTCGGCGTCATTCTGGACAGCACCCTCTCATTCGCACCACACATTCAAAACATCACCCGGACTGCATTCTTCCACCTCCGCGACATCTCCAGACTCCGCCCCTCACTGTCCCAATCCAGCACCGAAATCCTGGTTCACTCATTTGTCACTTCCCGTATCGATTACTGCAACGCCCTCCTCACCGGACTCCCCACCAAACTCATCAACAGACTGCAAATCATTCAGAACTCGGCCGCCCGGATCATCACCCGCACCAAATCATCTAACCACATCACTCCTGTTCTCATCCAACTTCACTGGCTCCCTGTCCAACACCGCATCCACTACAAAAACCTTCTCCTCACCTACAAAGCTCTTCATAACCTGGCCCCCACTTACCCCCGCGACCTCCTTCATGAATACACTCCCTCCCGCTCCCTCCGCTCAACCTCTGCTGGACTATTAACCATCCCACCATCACGCCTCAGTACCATGGGTGCCCGAGCCTTCAGCTGCTCAGCACCCAGACTCTGGAACTCCCTCCCCCCACACATAAGACAGTGGGACTCCAAAACATCATTCAAATCCCAACTCAAAACTCACCTGTTCAAACTGGCATATTCACTCTAAACTGGACTCTCTGCACCTCACTAGTTTTTAGTTTTTATTTATTACTTTTTGTTTGTTTGTTTGTTTGTTTTTATGATGTTTTAATGATGTATGCTTTTATGATGATGGAGGTATCAAGACGGGTGAGGCCAGCAAGCTCAACAAGCTGGTAAAGAAGGCCCGCTCTGTGGTTGGCCTAGAACTGGACAGTCTGGAGTCAGTGGCTGAGAGGAGGTTGATGGACAAACTGCGAGCCATCCTTGATAACCCCTCTCACCCTCTCCATGATGAGCTGTGGCTGACGGGGAGCTCGTTCAGTCAGCGCATCATTCCACCACGGTGCAAGACTGAACGCTTCAGGCGCTCCTTTGTGCCCACCGCCATCAGACTGTTGAACAGTAATGGAGGCCACAGACTGCACCATGCTGACCACTGACCCCCCTGTTATTTTGTTTTTATTTTTTTTTGTTTTATTTTTATTTTTATTTTTTACTTATCTTTTATTTTTTTTTATCTTATTTTGTACTTATTGTACTTATTTTGTACTTATTGAAACTTCTTTCTTGATTGTACTTATGTCTGGGTTGCTGTAACAACTGAATTTCCCCCCCGGGGATCAATAAAGTAATATCTTATCTTATCTTATCTTGATCTGTAAGGTGACCTTGGGTGATCTGAAAGGCGCCCAAAATAAAATGTATTATTATTATTATTAATTTGTTTAGTTAGTTAGTTTAATAAGGCGTGGTCATAAACAACAGTTAGCCACCTTGAACATTAGCTAGCTACCTTGCAAGTGTGAAAACGGTGCAGTAACATGCAGTAACAAAGGGACATTCTCTGAACAAACAATAATAAGTTGGCACAACTTTCACTTCTAATCAACACTTGAAGTTACACTACATATGAATGATAAGTTATCTCAACAAAAACTAACCAGTTGGCTCAAATGTAAGATTTCTAGTTAGCCTCAAAACTCAAAAATCTAGTGCAGACTGTTGCCTTGAAATTTTTTTGTTTGTTTTCACAGCTTTTTCATTTTAACAGTGCATCGACAAAGCCTTTTGGAGTGACGGTCAACTTTTCAGGTCTTCAAGAGTTGCAAGCATTTGGACCAGAAGTACAACCTGTCAAGCTTCCTTTTCCATGCATTGCTTTAGTTTAAGAGCAACTTGAGAAGCGAGAGTTTAAGGACAAGAGCAGAGTAACAGCAGCTGCATGTTGATATCTGATTATAGAGATCAATCAACGCTAACTGTCATCAAATGACCACTGATGGGAGCATGATTGTATTCGTAAACAGAAACCAAAATGCCTCCAACATTAAAAACTGCCCCCCCTCCCTGCCTGCAGATTCTGCATGTATAAATAGAATCTGTTAATATAGTTTGAGTGTTTTATTGAATTAGACTGGCACACTGCAGCTTTGCCAGACGTGGTTTATATCAAATTATCAGACTGATGCAGAGCATGTTGACATCGTCTCTCCTTGTGTGCCCCCCTAAAGCTCATAAAACCCGACCTCCTCCCTCTCTGGGTCTGCTTTATGTCTAACACTAAACTCCATCTGCTCTGTGAGCTTAATGTAAATCAAAAAAGTATCACAGAGGAGACAGCAAACCCTCTCCCGTCTAAATATAGGCTTCAGTGGATCTGAGATGACAGCCAACACTTCACACAAGTGGTCTCAAACTTGTTGTGCAATCTCAATTACTCATGATGTGCCCTTTATTTAGGCTGCATGTTGTCATCCAGCTTTTCAGAGGCTTGATCCGCTCTCAGCTGTCGGGCTCCACCACAGAGGCAGCTGCAGTGACACAACCCAAGAGTCAAAATGAAACCTAACCGAAACCTTACTCACTTCAAGTGAGGAGATCATGAGTACGGACTGTAATCATGGACATACCTGAGTCTAAACAGGACCTTATTTGGACTTAAAGTGATGAAAAACACCAATTAGACATGTTTAAATGATCTCATTCTGGGTTCTGAAGCTGTGCTGCACTTTATTCTCTTTGCAAAACTGAAGCCGATGCATACTTTGTATATTTGCATGTGTCATGTTAATTTGAATATGGACGAATATGCATGTAGTCTGATACCATCCATCAAAGTCTTTAAAGTTTGGGCTCATTTGCAATGCAATCTTTGGGTGGGTACACAAACATCAACCGCAAATATATAAGAGACGATACAAGACACAAGATCAACATTGAATATGCAGTAAGAGCTCAAACTGTGGCCCAAGGAGAGGTCAAACACAAAACATGAATCACCAGGTTATGACATTAAGTTTGAGAGACAGTGATCACAGTTTACATTCAGATATCTTAAAGATCCTGAATGAATTTGAGGAACCTGTCCGAGAGTTGTGCAGGGGATTTTTGGACAAATGATCGCCGTGACCCTGCTTTGGTGACAATCTTGTGACATGCAGGAAGTAGTGGTGCATTCATATTTCCCAAGTTCAAGAAACCCTTAAAAAAAACTCAATGTCACGGTCACACACAAACTGTGTGATCGACAGGTTTTTTTTGGGAAGTCCACGCAGAGTCACAGGAGCAACGAACGCTTGGCAACTGAAGTTAACACAAAAACAAAACAAGTAAACAAGTCTTCCATGAAGCCGGGCACAACTCTTTTATCCACTCCTTTCCATTCTTCTTTCATTTATTGAATTTACTTTGAGTTACAGGAAGAGACACACCTCCGGTCCTCTCAGCCAAGTCTGTCAGGGCCACAGCTGCAGGCAGCGCTCTCAGATATGTTCACTCCCATCAATAAATCAAGGTCAGAAAGGTCAACAGTGCTGTATTGGTTGCAGTTTTCTGTGCACAGGTCTTTTTTTTTCTTCTCAAAACTGAAGGTAACATTTGGGTACTTTCCACTCTGCCAGAAAAAAAACCACACCAAGCGATATGGGCCACTAACCAGCCAGGAACTCCACCCCAATGCTTTCAAACATCAGTCAAATCGACTCGAGAACGCTGAAGTGCTGACTTTGTTTCAACTCTGAAATGTCCATTTACCTCCCTCTAATCATGCATTTTAAAGAGTTCCAAAATTAAGCATGCTTTTTAACTAAGATTGCTTTTCCATTTGTTCACTCTATGCAGCATTTGTTTGTAATTTGCACACTATTCTGATCAGCCTCTCTTGAGACCATATACACATTTTTGCACGTGTTTTTTCTTGCAAGATCATGTTTGAGCACATGTAAAGCTAAGGCTGACATTAGGCTCATGTTTATCCAGTCAAGAAACTGTGTCCCTGATTCTATCAGCCATAATGATGGGCAGACAGACTATATTAAGAGGATGGAGAAAAACAGAATCCCCCTCATATTGAGAGTGGTTCCTTGAACTAGGCAGGGTGGCCTCATATGAACAACTTTTCTATAGACAGACTAACAGGTGGAACGATTATCTATTAAAGTGGAAGAGTTACCAGATCTTCATTACTAACTAATAAGGACACAGTATACATTTTATTATCATGTTTGTTTTTTTATTTTTTATTTTTTATCTATCAATCAATCAATCAATCAATCAATCTTTATTTGTATAGCGCCAAATCACAACAAACGTTATCTCAAGATGCTTTTACAACCATAGCAGGTCTAGACCACTCTATGTCAAATTATGAACAGAGACCCAACTTCAAGACAGGGTAAGACTCAGTCTGACCCCACCTTAATCCATCATGAGCATTGCACATCGCAGTATTTAGCTAGTTACAGCGGCAAGGAAAAACTTCCTTTTAACAGGCAGAAACCTCCAGCAGGACCAGACTCATGTTAGACAGACATCATGCCTCGACCGAGTTGGGTCTGGAAAGACAGATAGAGGGGAGTAAGAGAGAGAAGTGATAGTGATGAGACGAGTCGTAGAAGCTGTTGCCGCTGGAGTCCAGATGGTCCACAGCAGGAGGACGTCTACGGCAGCTCAGAGGAATCTACGAGACAAGGGAGCTCAGGGACTCCAGAAAGGTCTATGGTTAGTAACTTTAATGGGACAGGCAGAGTTAGAGTAAGTGATGAAGGGGTTGGGGGGAAGGGGGTGAGCTAGGATCCCAGTGTGTCAGTGTGCCAGTTCCCCCGGCAGTCTAGGCCTATAGCAGCATGACAAAAGCTGGTCCAAGCCTGATCCAGCTCTAACTATAAGCTTTATCATAAAGGAAAGTTTTAAGCCTACTCTTAAAAGTGTCACAATCACATAAAAGTCAATCACATTATAATTTAGAGCAGGGGTTCCCAAAGTGTGGGTCAGGACCACCTAAGGGGTCACGAGATGGCATCCAGAATGTCTAATCTAAAAATATTTATTATTGTTATTTATTTTGTTTATTTAGCTTGTTTTCTTATATTCATCTTCCTTTTTGTTTGTACTGTTAATTCTGATTATTCCTCTATTATCATTATTATATTTGTATTTTTTGTATTTATGTATTTTTTCTTCTCTTTGTTGGTTTTCTATTACTTCTATATAATTTGTTAACTTGTGGTGAAGACAGAAATACTGAAAAAATGCAATAAAAAAAGTTGAATGACAAAAGTTATCTAAAAATAGTAAATTTTACCCATTTATAGTAAAAAATATCAACAAAAATAGAAGCTTAACTTAAAATAAAACCTTGAAAATAGAAAATGTAATGAGTTTTCTGCCTTTCTTTGTTGTCAGATGACTCCTAAGTTTATCAGAAGCATCAGTAGCAGCAGGTTAATTCATAACAACACAGGAAACACAGACACATGCTCATATATAGGCTAATTTTCTGCAGATCCGCTAAATGAAGTCATATTAAATCACTTTGAGAGACAGTGGGGGTCGTGAGTCTTTGGCATCTATATTTTGGGGGCTGAAAGGTTATATTTAGAGGACATTTGCTGCACTCAATTCCATGTTTTAAACTCATGCACAGACTCCCCGAGGCATGTAAAGTACGTTGACCTCTAGTTCTACTTTTTGCTGACGATGTAGCGCTCTTTGCTTCAATGATCTGTGACCTCCAGCTTGGACTAAGTGGTTTCCAGCCTCGTCTAAAGGTCTGGAGTCAGCTCATGTTGACCTGAGGTTACTGTCACCCTGAAGAAAGAGGTGCAAATAACTGGAGGGGCTTAAACCAGAACAGCTTCTTCTGACTTCCCAGAGTGTGTCTCAATTTAGTAACCTCTACATGGTGAAACTTTAGACTTGTTTGTTTCACTTTCAGTCTGACTTTGTTTTGAATATAAGAACACATGGATAGTTATCCAGTCTGTCATTATGTGTCTCTGCTGAAGTCTTTGATATGTAGATGCACTTTTGAATGACTTCCTGCTGAAACATTTGTTGGATTGAGACACAATATCCCATTAAAACCACTCAGATATGATCATGGAGACAAAGACAGTCTGTTCTGAGCCATGATTGCTCAGCTGTTGGTGAAGGCTTGATAGCTTATGCACACAAGTGTTGCCCAAAGTTTCCACTGTAGTCTGCTTTCCCATGATATGGCAGACAATGTAACCAGAAGCCACATCAGCAGTAATATATGTGTTGCGTCAAACTGAAACACTGCGGTTGATAAAAGTCAAAGTGAAACTCAACCATTGTGTCTAGGGGCTGACGCTGAATGAAGTGGAAGAATTTAAAATACATGAAACCATTACTGTAAGAGCTGATAATGGTGATGAGAGTACCTACATGCCTTAAAAACCAATGTGTCTCTAAATTATGAAGACCTGCCGTCTATAAATGGTAATTTTCCAGGAGTCCTCTCTGTTTGTGTGTCCCTCATTGTTTTCAAGCTGTAATAACATCAGCCTACGTCAATCAACTATCAATATTTACATTTTGATGACAATGCTGGGTCGTTGAAAATGATGTCAAAGTAGTGACAGCTTCATCGTGACGTCATCGGCCGGTTTGTGGATGTTTGAAAGCTTTGAGTTGGGTACTTCGACCACTGGCATCTGGCTTTTGTTGGAGCCTGGCGTGACCATATTTGGACAAGAGGATAGAGAGGTTGGCGAATGATGTGATATTACTTGGAATATGAAATGGACCATCAAGAAGTGTGATTACCAGGAAGAGGAACAGATACATCCAAACCCTGAACGTGACACTTGAGGCCAGCGGTTGAGATCATGAAGTCACGATTAAAGTTTTCACTGAAGTCATAAGTCAAGTGCATTTCTACACTTCTCTATGCCTTTTGCAAGCGCACAACGTTTTGCAGCTAGGGGAGTCGCCCCCTGGTGGCCATTAGGTAGAACACAGATTTAAGGTATCTCAACATTGGCTTTCACTTTGCTGACAGGCCAAGAAAAGGTCACTTCAGGTCATTGCCAATAAAATCTGATCAAGCAACACTCATAGAATAGAGGTTTATTATCTATTGAGTTATATTTGATGACACTCAGCTCTATGTGGCCGTGTCTCCTGATGACACTGGGCCGATTGACTCACTTTTTAACTGCATTTTAGATATTAAAACCTGGATGTCACATAACTTTTTACAGCTCAACCAGGAAAAAACGGACGTACTTGTCATCGGCTCAAAGGCTCAGAGAGAGAAACTGGCCTCCACACTAAATGTTCATGGACTTAATCCAAGCCAAGAAGCCAGAAACCTAGGTGTTTTATTTGATTCTGATTTTAATTTTAAACCACATGTTCGTTTTATCACCAAAACAGCCTTTTATCATTTAAAGAACATTTCTAGAGTGAGGCCGTTTCTCTCTCTGAGCAACACAGAGAGACTAATGCACGCTTTTATAACCAGCAGGCTGGACTACTGCAATGCTCTCCTTTCTGGTCTTCCAAAGAACACAATTAACAAACTGCAGTTAATACAAAATGCAGCAGCTAGAGTTTTAACGAGGACCAGAAGGAGAGCACACATTACGCCTATTTTAAAATCTTTACATTGGCTGCCTGTTGCTTTTCGTATTGATTTTAAAATTATTTTACTAGTTTTTAAGGCGCTGCATGGCCTTGCACCAGACTACATCTCAGAGATGCTTTTAGTATATAAACCAGGTAGGTCTCTCAGATCCTCCGGCTCCTCTCTTTTAGCTGTTCCTCAGAGCAGAACTAAAACATTTGGTGACGCTGCTTTCAGCCACTACGCTCCCAAACTATGGAACAGCCTGCCGGAGGATCTGAGAGGAGCTGATGGAGATATTGAGACTTTTAAACGTAAACTAAAAACGTATTTATTCAGTCTGGCTTTTATGTAGGGTTTAACAATTTTATTACCTACCTTTTATTAGAATATTGATTTAAATGTTGCTTTATTATTTTAGTAATTTTAACTGTTATCTTATTCTATTTTTATGTATTTATTCATTCATTTATTTAATTTTATTTATCTACTCAGTTTTATTGATATTTTTCAGCCTTAGTTTTATTTTTTAACTCTTATCCTTACCTTTTAAATCTATTTATTTTAACTATTTTTAGTCTTAATTTTGATGCTTTAACTTATTTTAATTACACACATTTTATTTTGGTGTGCATTGGTCTCTATTTTATTTTATTTTTATGTTGTTCTTATTTTTAATTTGTATTTTTATTAGTTTTATTATTATCTTCCACTAAAATGTCTTAGCATTGTTTCATTTCTGCTTCTTTCTTGTTTTCAATCGCTGTAAAGCACTTTGGGTTGCATTTTATTTGTATGAAAGGTGCTATATAAATAAAGCTTGATTGATTGATTGATTGATATTTATTAAAATAATTGGTTTATTCTAGACTTTATTTGTGATTGCTCCTTGTTGGGTTATAAACATTTTAAGAGTAAAGGGATCCTTGATGATTTAAAATAAACTTTTCAACCAGGAATCAAACAATGGATGGAAAAACCAAAGCCTGAACTCTTAGTCGTTGTTATATTGTTGATATAATAAATGAACAACCATTCATTTTTAATCTTTCTTTTCCCATTAATCAAACCCATTCTTATTTTTATAGAAAACACAAGTTAATAATGTAATATAAATCCAATATTATATCCCCAAAGACCCACAGTGAGGCAGCAAACTCAAGACCAACCTTTTTAATCTCACTTTTAACTGAGTTTTATTCTCATAACAGTTTTATTTCCCCTTACTTTATTTATTTATTTATTTATCTAGCTCAAATTTTAGACAAGTTTTATTTTATTTATTTATTTATTTTAAGTATAGCATTTTATTTTATTTTAATCATTTAATATTTTAGTGTTTTATTATCTTAGAAATTTATTTTATTTTGGTGAGTTTCATTTCCTGTGTTGAGTTTTAACATCTTATTTTACCTCCAGTGTTTCTTCATTAAGATATCATGAGAATGTTTCCTCAGTTCATTCCACAACTTCTTTTTTATTTTTCATTCATTTATTTTATTTTCCTTGTTATTATTATTGTTGTTGCATTTATTGTGTTCTTAACCTTTGGATTGTGAGCTTGGTTTGGGGTCAGGGCTGGGGTTGGGAGTCATTGTATGAAAAGCGAGTTATAAATAAAGTCTGATTGATTGAATATGATTCATATGGCTCTCCCCCCCCCTCTCCCGCCTCCCTTCCACCCCCTTATTTTAATGCACCTCACTAGATACTGATATAGGTAAAGACATGGGGTGGGGGGTGTGGGTTGGGTGGACCGGTTTTATACTGGGGGGGGGGGCAGATTGTGGTGCAGTAGTGCGCTGCCTTTCTTCTTGCCAGATGACGCCTTACACAGGGTTAGTAAACAGTTAATTATGGATAGCATCAGTAGCAGTAGGTCAATTCATAAAGGCATAGGAAACACAGCCACATGCTCATATAGGTATGCAAACTTTCTGCAGACCAGCTAAATTAAGTCACATTATATCACTTTGAGGGACATTAGGGGTCACAAATCTTTGGCACCTATATTTTGGGGGTAAAAAAAGGAACAGTGTGGGCAAAGAATCATGGGATACAAACCCCTTAATGTGAAATACACTAAAAGGTCGACAGACAATGGAAACAACTTGAGGAGTAGGCCTTCAAGCAACTACAAACTTTATTCAATTGTTGGTAATTTAACCCAGTGATTCTCAAATGGGGGTACGCATACCCCTAGAGGTACGTGTGAGTACCTCAAGGGGTATGTGACAAATTTAAAAAAAAAAATCAAAAAGTTGCATCACAACAAATAAAACAGAAATCTGATTAAAAACAACTTTATCAACAGCATTTCATTTTAATTTCAATGCAACATCAAATAGGGCACTATTTCCAAAGTGAGCATATTCATTCATAACATATCATTTGCAAAACCGCTTGGACCAGACAGCCTTCAGCGAGCAATCACATATATTTGCATGCTAATAAAAGCGCGGCCAGGAGGATAACAATTGACAGCTGGTTGAAATGCTTCTTGTTTGACAGAAATAAACTGGTGTGCTCCTTGGGCAATCAAAGGTATTAGCTGCCTTAATCTTTAACCATTTCTGAAAAATATTGCACTACAAAGGTATAGAATTTGTGTCATTTTTCATATCAATGTTATTATGACACTGTAAAACCACATGCATACATTTATTCATGTTAATTTCCCATATTATTTCCTAAATTTTTTTCAAAAAGAAAAAAAGAAGAAAAAAAAAAAAAAAAAAAAAAAAAAGAATATGATTCTATTTGTGAGCCGCTCATGCATGGCTGTTGTTCCTGTGTCTATCAGTTGTTTTCTGATGGTCAACTACATTTACTAAGCTGGAACAACAGATAACCTCTGTTGTTATTCGAGCCACTTCCTTAAATTTGAAAGATATGACGCCGGCATGATACGGACTGTGGGAAACATGTGGGCTTTCCCATGTGAACATTCCACCCAGCTACGTTCCCACCACTTCCGCACCCAATCACAACCACTTTCACACACAAGCATGGCGGAAACACAAAACACGGTAAACAGACGAGGTGAATGTGACGTATTTACCACCTCAAATCTATTAAGGTAAGTCAGTAAAGTGGTGTCTGACATATATGGGCTGCTCCAAATGTTTGCAAGGGTCTGAAAAGAAATCTGAGATCTTAGTTTGGGCTTCAAACACACCATGAACTCAAAGACTTGACAAGGAGCCCAAACCAGTAGTGTTTAAAAGTTGTATGAAGAGTTTTGCACTTATAAAAGCTGTAAAATAAACACAGTGGAGTAAAATGAACCACATTTCTATCTCCATAAAGTTGAAACTTAAAGTACCTCAAACATGCAGTGTGTTACTTCTGCCACTAGGGGGTCTGTCGAAGGCACAGTTACGAAACACATACTTTGATGGCTTTACGATGTGCTGTGCATCAAAGGAGTCTTCGTAGTTTCAGATCCAGAATTGCCAATAAAAAATCCATGTGGTGACTCACGCAGTTATGATGTTAACAGATGAAGTGATGCGTTCAACTTTTATTAACACTCAGTTTCACGGTGTTATGTAACCACATCTAAATCAAATGAAACGTCAAGAAGTAGGCTAGCTACGTTAGATAACCAGCCTACTTCTTAACTCTCTCTGTGACGTGTGTTTGGTGCTTTCCATGTTTCCTTCATGACTGAATGAAATGAAGTTACCTTAAATAAGATTATAGATCTCAGCAGGTTTTTACGTTGTAAACTGATGTAAACTATAACAGGAAGTTTTGGTGAGAAGATCTGACAGAGTGATATAGAGACAGGAGATCTGTGATGTAAGAGGGGGCCAAACCATGGAGTGCTTTATAAGCAAAGAGAAGGATTTTGAAATGGATTCTGTAACTTCTCAAACTTCTTGGGGCCAGGGACCCCTTACAGGTGAGAACATTTTCCAACAGGCTTCCTGGTGTCACAGTGAAGTGCTGAATAAAATCATAAGTGGAGAGTACACCTAAACCGGAATGAGTGCTCGGCTGAATTACCTGGTAGGACTGACCCGCTCTGCAGAAACTGTAGCCTAGCTTCTGTTTCTCCCTGCAGTTTCTCACAACAAGGGCCGGGCTCAGCGGCATCTGTTGAGGCTAATGGAGCGCCGCCTGCAAGCTAGTTCAGGCAGACAACTCGAGCTGCGCTCAGTCATACTGACACGTCATCATCCTCCCTATCAGCTGATCTCAACATCCTCATTTGGCGGTCTATTTAAGCTGCATGTCTCCCCGTCTCTGTCTCTGCCTCTGCTTTGCAAGTGCTCCTGCTGTCCTGCTCAGTGCTGTGTGCAAACTTTGTACCCACCTCCTCCCCGGCATCCACCTGCGGGCTCCGAGGGGGGTTAGTCCTATCTCATTGCCCCGAAATGTCTGCATTTAAATAATGTATGCTGAGTAATGAGGTTTCGGAGCCCATACGCCAAACACAATACTGTATGCTGCAATAAACTTTATCTTAAGTGAACGTGAGTTGTCGTACTGAAGTACAATTACTAGTGACATAAAACTCATACAACCCCACTTCAAACTGTGAATTGGCACAAAGTTAACTAGGGTGGGAGTAATGGTCTCATTGGTACACATGTTCCTCATCTGTATAAATGCTGTTTTTAATGACACAGCACAATTTTATAATTTATCAGAAATTAATTCTAAGTATTTCACGGACCCCCACGTTATGGCCCACTTTGAGAACCACTGCTGTAACTGACCGGAAGCTAGTGTAGGGCGGGCAAGATCTGGGGTTATGTGGTCTCACTTTTTTGACCTTGTCAGAATCCTAGCTGCTGCATTTTGGACTATTTGAAGGCGAGAGCAGGAAGACTGAGTGATACCAAAGTACAAGGAGTTGCAGTAATCAATGCCAAAGTCAAAGTCTTCTTTATTGCCAAAAACTGCAGTATGCACCAGACATACAGAGGATTTGATATTACGTTTCTCTCTCAGACCCTACGACAACAACACATAAACATAGGAAAAAGCTATAAGAAGATAAGCTACAATTAAAAAGAGTAAGCTAATGAAAATAATAAAATACAGTTTAAAACAGTGCAAAAACTTTGCTATACTGCAATTTAAAATCAAAGTGAGTGTGTGCGTTTCAGTCCAGTTGATTGGCGGGTCAGTGACCGGGTTAAGTCTGTGAAGGGGGCACTATGGGAAGAGGGGACAGAACAGGGAGAGAGTTCAGCATCCTGACTGCCTGGTGGATAAAACTGTCCCTCAGTCTGCTGGTTCTAACCTGGAGACTGCGTAGTCTCCTTCCTGATGGCAACAGGCTGAAGAGGCTGTGAGAAGGGTGGGAGGGTTTTTCAAGGTCTTAGGTGCTTAAAATTGATTTGAGTTTGGAGATGATGGAGCTGCATGAAACGTATTTTAACTACCTGATTTATTTGTTTGTCAAATTTGAATCCTGAATCAAATATCTCTCCAAGGTTTGTTTGCATGAGGTTTCATGGAGGGGGCAGAGAGTCAAGATGAGGAGAAATAGTACTAAAAGTGTAGAGGTGTTGTTATTTTCCATCATTGCAGGAGTTGGAGAAGCAGCATTATAGTGTAGCATTGCAATCAACCTGTTACACTGTTTTAATAAATGTTATATATTAATGTTTTACTTTTGCTTGGTTTTATATTCTTTCTAAGGCTCTTAATGTTCTTCATGCTCTGATTTTAACTCTGCAAAGCACTTTGAATTCCTCTACATGTGAAAGATAAACTAACTTTGCTGTAAACACGTGGGAACATGTGAATAATGGGAAAACAAATCAACACGCTGTATAAACAGGGTGCAGCGTTTTCCAGACATCTTAATTTGGAGGTGTTGCATGAGACACTTAAAGTGCATATTCGACAGATACTTATTGTGCTGATGCCATCAACAACCCTGCCTGCCTCAGTTTATATTTAAAGCTGGAGCTAATCCTGGAAGTAAACAGGGTCTAAACCACTGGCCTACAGTAGGTGTGGTGTGAGCACTGAGGATGGTGTTGTCTTTCAGAGCTGCAGCGCTCCTGCACAGTCAGCTGACTTTGTTTATCTCCATGCTGCTGATTTGCTTATGAGGTTTTCCACAGAAATGCGTGGGAATATTATGACTGAAGCCTCACAATAAACCGGCTGTTGCCTAACACTGCACAAGAATCGCACACAAACACACACACGCTGACACACACACATCTCTCTGTGGGACCAAAAACAAAAGAAGAACCGGAAAATCCAAGCTTCTGGTTTCCCAAATGACAAGAACAGGTTTCATCTTGACTCAAGAGATGCTTTCGGCGGTTGCATTGCCAGCTGTTGGTTGTTTCAATTGTCTTTTCTTTGCAGCGCTCCTACCTTTGCTATTCAAAGCAGGGACAAAGGCCAAGGCTGAGAGGCTTTAATGAATCGCAGCTGAACTAAAAGCTCTTGCTATTCCTGTTTAACCATGCAGGCTTCAAATAGCCTCTAAACAAATACTCAATCCCTCTGTACATTGTAACCTGGAACTCCAGAAGCAGGCATGCACAACTTAATTCATGCAAAAGAGTAGTACTAAGGAGGATTTTACCCTGGAGCTACATGCGTTTCGACCGGTGTACCAAGGGTCTAAATTTAGTTCAGGGGTAGATAATCTCCCCCCTAAAAAGCCCCTGTTAGGGGGGAATACTTTTCAAAGGTCCCAGGACTTTCAGGGGGCGGGGCCTGCAATGCTGAACGTGTCTGATTGGTAGATTAACCTCAGTGTTTTTATTCCACCCTCCGTCCACAATAACATCAAACACATCTGTGATTCTCTTGATTTCTCTTTCTTTCATTAGTTTTTATTTGTTCTATCTTTTTTGTATGTGTGTGTACTTTTCAAAAGAAGAAGCTGTGATTCTCTTGATTTAGAAGCTTGTAACAGTAGTCTTCTCTCAGCCCACCGTGAATGCGTCTCTCCTCCCGGTGTTCCGGTTTTAAAAGTGACCCTGTAAACTGGAGACCTTCAGCTGAACGTGTCAGTGTTTGTGGAGTTTACACAGCTGTTGAAACACAGAGGGAGTTCCTGGGAATGCAAACTAGTTTAGTTTTTATTAAGATTTCAAAATATCCTCATCAGATATTTAATGATGGTCTAAAGACGTTTATGAGGGATGCATCCGGCTGAGAGTCTCCAGTTAACAGGGTCACTGTTTAAACCAAAACACCGGCTGATCTCTGCCACGGCTTTTTGAGTTCAAAGGGATTTTGAAGCCGCGTTGAAACGTCTTTGCTACTCGCGCTTATCTCCTCTCACGTGTTGATTCATTCATTGCTTTTTCCATGTTTTTAAATGCAGGTGCAAAATTTTCAAATTTGTTCATGTTTTTCTGCTTTTGGAGCACAATTTCAAATTTGAGGAAAATTATTTTTTTTCGACAGGCTCCAGGCCAACTGTTTAGTCGAATTTATTTTTGTCAAAAAAAAAATCATATATTTTTTTTCAAAAATTTTTTTCAATTTTTTTTTTTTTCAATTTTTTTTTTGGCAACTTTTTTTTCATTTTTTTTTGTCAAATTTTTTGTCACTTTTATTTTTAATTTTTTTTTGTCAAATTTTTTTTTGTCAAATTTTTTTTTTTCAAAATTTCTTTTGTCAAATTTTTTATTCAAAAGGATTTTAAAGCCGTGTTGAAACGTCTTTGCTACTCGTCATTATCTCCTCTCACGTGTTGATTCAGTGAATCCATCTGTGATGAAATATAGCACCATCTAAAACAGCGCCAGCTGAGTCTCTTCATGCTAACAGGCTAACTGTTGTGTTGCTCATAATGATACCTGCCTGTCCGTCTGCTTCTATGGTGTCATCTGTGATGAATGGCATTCCTCTTTGTCTCCATATGTCACTGGCCTGATTTGCACAATCTACCCGAGACTTCAGCCCGCGGTCAAAACGCAGACAACAATGGGGGCACAGGAACCTTTTAGTTCAGGGGAAAGTAGTTCTGGGGGCTAAAAGACCCCAGAACTCTTGGTCGAAATGCACCTTAAGTCTGACACCTAGGAACCAAAATAAAGCTTGTCATGTGGAAACTTATCAAGAAGAAGAAGCGATTTACAGCTGTGTTGCTCACAATGATACCTGCCTGTCCGTCTGCTTCTATGGTGTCATCAGTGATGAGTGGCATTCCTCTTTGTCTCCATACGTCACTGGCCTGATTTGCATAATCTACCCAGGACTTCAGCCCACGGTCTTAACGCAGACAACAATGGGGGCACAGGAACCTTTTAGTTCCAGGTAAAGTAGTTCTGGGGGCTAAAAGACCCTGGAACTCTTGGTTGGAATGCACCTCTACTCGATGTACTCAATGTTCCCAAAGCTTCTGTTTTCTTCACTTTATGCCCTCTGGACCGACGCCTGCCTGCTTCCTGAGCCTCATTCCACCCATTCCTACCAGAACACAAACACTGCATGTTTTCCTCCCTCTGCTCTACTTTAACTCTAACACACAAACTCCTCTGTTCCATGTTAAAGTTCTGTAGCTCTCTTATGTTCTTTAGAAATGCTTCAGTGAAGATATTCAACATGAAAAAGTGAAGAAAAGCTAAATAAGGTGCTGTGTTCTGAAGAGGAAAGATAAAACAGAGGTAATGAAAGAGGGAGCTGTGGACTGACAGATATATGACTTAGCTGATGACAAGCCTGCTCTTGTGAGTTGCCTTACTGAGTAAATTTGCTTTTGGAGGAAGCAAACACAGTCAGCTGATGGAGAGCAAACAGCTTCTTTGGATCGCTGCCCAGTGAAGGCCGGACATGCTGAAGCCGTAAATGACATCAAGGTTTGACAGTAAATGTAGAAATAAGTGACAGAGAGAAGGACACAGGATGAATCATGTAGCCGGCGTGTCTGCGGTGTCGTGTAAGCTTGAAAAGTCGATGATTGTGACATCAGGGAGTAAAGGTCAGCAAACAGGAAGTGATTATTGATTTTTAAGACAATCATGGGAAGTTCAATTCATTCAAAGTCGATCTGACGGGACCGCAGGATCAACAGGAACAAGGAAGAGAAAATAAACTGAGACAGATTAGTTTTAATTAGCTGCTCAGTCCAACGGAACAATGACGAGTTAAGTAAGCAGAAAAGTCAGACTTCATACTGACGAGGCACAGAGTAATCATTTCCTCCTCTCACCGGGTCTGGGACTGTGATTCAGCTGGAAGGGGCAGTCTGGGCAAAGGTCAATGACTTTATAAACCCCCTGCACATGACTAAAGAACTTTGATAACCTTATTGAGCAGGTTTCATTTCACATGGAAACCACCTGACTCATCCTTTACCCGAAAGAAAGTCAGAGGTGAATCATGAGCTCCTCTGTGGAGTCCAATTTAATACAAGGTCATATATAATTCAATCTCTGAGGACTTTTTAAAAAATGGCTGCAGTTTGTTTTCTCTGAGATAAAGAAGACAACGCTGAGAATCAAAGCAAAGACAATAAATCCAACAGCTTTCATGGTGGGATAAAAGTTAGAAATATAGTCAAACTTGAACTTGAAACCTCAGCATGAATCACCCTGTCACGAGAACTGGTTTGCAAATTCAAGAGAACGAGCATTTGCTAATTTATTGGTGTGATCTGCTCTGTCTCAGCGCTCTCATTGGCTGATGATTGATGCTGCTGTAAGCTCAAAAAGAAACCCACTTTGAGCAAGACTTTCTGAAGGACTTCTGAACCTTATAACACTTTTATTTAATTCCCAAACTCTTTAAAATTTGCAATTTGTTAGACTTAGACGCTGGTTTATACTTCTGCATGCATTCCAGCCCTGCTATGTTTTCTGTTAACTGTTTCACAGCGATTCAGAACATATTACATCCATTTAGAGCTGACACATGTGGCTGTTTATCATACAGTAACGATTACAGGGAAGAATAGAGAGGACCTGCCTTGACTCACATATGAACTTAAGTGCCATCCCATTCCTAACCCATAGGGTCCAATATAATGTCGGTCCACCTTTTGCAGCTATTACAGCTTCAACTCTTCTGGGAAGGCTATCCACAAGGTTGAGGAGTGTGTTTATAGGAATTTTTGACCATTCTTCCAAAAGCGCATTGGTGAGGTCACGCACTGATGTTGGTCGAGAAGGCCTGGCTCTCAGTCTCCGCTCTAATTCATCCCAAAGGTGTTCTATCGGGTTCAGGTCAGGACTCTGTGCAGGCCAGTCAAGTTCATCCACACCAGACTCTGTCATCCACGTCTTTATGGACCTTGCTGTGTGCACTGGTGCACAGTCATGTTGGAAGAGGAAGGGGCCCGCTCCAAACTGTTCCCACAAGGTTGGGAGCATGGAGTTGTCCAAAATGGTTTGGTATCCTGAGGCATTCAAAGTTCCTTTCACTGGAACTAAGGGGCCAAGCCCAGCTCCTGAAAAACAACCCCACACCATATTTCACACTTGGCACAATGCAGTCCGAAATGTCCCGTTCTCCTGGCAACCTCCAAACCCAGACTCGTCCATCAGATTGCCAGATGGAAAAGCGTGATTCATCACTCCAGAGAACGCGTGTCCACTGCTCTATGGTCCAGTGGCGGCGTGCTTTACACCACTGCATCCGATGCTTTGCATTGCGCTTGGTGATGTATGGCTTGGATGCAGCTGCTCGGCCATGGAAACCCATTCCATGAAGCTCTCTGCGTACTGTACTTGGGCTTATCTGAAGGCCACATGAAGTTTGGAGCTCTGTAGCAATTGACTGTGCAGAAAGTCGGCGACCTCTTTGCACTATGCGCCTCAGCATCCGCTGACCCCTCTCCGTCAGTTTACATGGCCTACCACTTTGTGGCTGAGTTGCTGTTGTTCCCAAACTCTTCCATTATATTATAATAAAGCTGACAGTTGACTGTGGAATATTTAGGAGCGAGGAAATTTCACGACTGGATTTGTTGCACAGGTGGCATCCTATGACAGTTCCACGCTGGAATTCACTGAGCTCCTGAGAGCGACCCATTCTTTCACAAGTGTTTGTAAAAACAGTCTGCATGCCTAGGTGCTTGATTTTATACACCTGTGGCCAGGCCAAGTGATTAGGACACCTGATTCTGATCATTTGGATGGGTGAGTGAATACTTTTGGTAATATAGTGTTCACAGCCTATATACGTCCTAAATGCAGCTATCGGAAGTCAGAATCAGAATCAGCTTTATTGTTTATTGTTGTTTATTTTATTGCTGTAGGAAATTAATGTTCATCCAAGACGACAGCTTGGCCATAATTCTCCTGTAAATGTGCTGTAAATGCAGGAAATACAATGCCACAGAGCGGACCAATCACAAGGCTTGCAATCCACCTTGATTCAAAGCGTAGTTACATTTTGGAGGAGGTCTGTGTCGGCTATGTGCAGGAGACCATAACAACACTGGGAAGCTCGTTCAGTGACAGACTTCTTCAACTGCAGTGCCTCACGGAGAGATACTGCAGGTCTTTTCTTCCTGCAGTGGTCAGACTTTACAATCAACAACAATAACCTCACCAAACGGACTCAAGTGCAATATCTCCCCCGTCCATTAACATGCAATTATTACTTCATCTCACTTTTAAACATGTGCAATATGTTTTTCTACCCATGTTCTCATTTCTGTACATTGTTTTTAACCTGTTACTAGTCTGTGCACATTTTTGCATCACTGGTTTTGTATATATTTAGTTGTGTAAGATATGCTTTTGTTACTTCCATCTCATTTTAATTGCTAATAACTTTTTAATAATTGCTATTTTATAGGCTAACTGAGGCTAACTGGTTTGAAAATGGGTGTACAGATCTGAGACTTTTAAAAACTATGGAGGAGGCATCAACTGTCTCTAACTTATCAGATTCATTCCAGAAGAACATTTCAATCCCTGATTTGTAACACCCCTATGGACGTTAGTAACAGAGGTCAAAAGGTGCTTTACAACAACAACAACAACAATAGAAAAACATTAAAAGGCAAAACAGCAAATACAAATACAAAAACATGACATAAAAACAGACAGATTAAACAAAGGCAGGTCTAAACAGATAGGTCTTCAACTGCTTTTTAAACCTGTCCACAGTGTCCACAGTTCTCAGTTCCAGAGGGAGACTGTTCCAGAGTTTAGGACCAACAACCTGGAAAGCACAGTCTCCTTTAGTTTTTAACCTGGTATGAGGCACAACCAGTAAACCCTGATCAGGACCTCAGAGTCCTGCTGGAGTTATAAGGCTTCAGCAGCTCCCTGATGTAGACTGGAGCCTGACCATTGAGCACTCTGTACACAACAACAAGACTTTTAAACTGGATCCTACATTTAACTGGAAGCCAGTGCAAAGACATGAGGATCGGTGTAACATGAGATCTCCTGGATGACTTGGTCAACAGTTAAGCAGCAGCATTTTGGACCACTTGTAGGCGGTTCAAGGAAGCATTGCTGAGACATGTAAATAGAGAATTACAATAATCCAAGCAAGATGACACAGATGGAGTATGGTGTTAATGTAATGCTAAATTCTGCAAGAGCAAAATGAGATGACTGTGCAAGGATATAGACGAGCCATGCACACAAGTCAAACAGCCAGACATGCGATCTGACAGCTGTGCACACATATTACTTTTATATGAGCGCTTCCATAGGACTCTCATGCAACGTTACTGTGTTTGCAATGGGAGCAAAGTGTCTCTGATGGCCGTGCCCGCTTTAATTAAGAACTGGTTTCTTATGAATGGATCGCTCTGCTTGGTAACCATGCAGCTTAACTTAGCTTCAGAGCTAGCTGCACAGCAATGAACTTTAGGGAGCTTGGAGATTAAAATGATCAGATCAGGGCAGGGACAGAGATGTTGCTTAGCTTGATTTGTAACAGGGAATACATTTACCATGGCTAAGAGACTTAGTCAGTCCAACTTGGACTGTGACAATGGGAAAAGTGAAAACACAGTAGTTTTAGCTCTGTTTAGCATGTTAAGCTGTCGTATTTGACCCTTGTTGCAGGAGGTGTTGCAAAATTAGCATCCCATCAATATGACTTATTGTGCATGATGAATGGTAATCAAGTTGGCACTGAGGCAAGCTGATAACTTTGCATTGGGAAACCTCTTGCACCTCTCCAGCTTCACTATCTGTTCCAGTGTATGTTGATATCTGACTCTGTTAAACAAGGTGGGACAGCTAAAATACCAAAGCTGCACAAAAACAAATGAGTAAGTGTCTTTTCCTACGTTTCCTGTACAGGCGGTGCTGTCTGGTCTGAGTCACTTCATGAACTGCTGAAGTTGAAAGCAGCCATTGGTGCAGAATAAGCTTTTACTTTGAAGGATTCCAGTCAGAGGTCTGTTTTTTTTAACTCTTGAGAAACAACCAAAGTAGTTCTGATCCCACCCTGCATGAATCTGCGTTCGGTGTGACAGATTGAAATGTTTCAGGCTGAATCAAAGTTTTTACCCAGACGCTCTTATCAGCGCAGGCAGACACTGAAACTTGTGTAGGAGTGGGAGCTGCAATGTGAAACTATTGAGCAGTGTTTCTTTAAGAGCGTGGGCGAGAAAGAATGCAGAGGGAAGGAGACAGCCAAACTCTGCCTCATATTTTCTAAACACAGCCGTGTGTTTCCCCGTGTCCACAGACTCCAGTGTCAGGCCCTTTAATTAAGTCAGATGTGTGTGTGGGAGGCCAAAGTTGGCCAGCTTTTCACAAGCGCTGAAGGTATGAGATTTTCTGCAGGTACAGGAGGGAATTTTTCTTCTGAGTGGGCTGATAAAGCACATATCTCACAGAAAGCTGTCAGAAAAATATGCTTTTTTTAAGATATGACTCCAGGGCCACGATGAGGAAATGACTGAAACTTAAAGGAACGTGACACCGTAGAGAAACAGAAGATGTTCGGTAAACAAATCGTCTTAAGATGCTCGTGTTTACATGCTAGCCGCCTGAGGGGCATGCCTTGTGCTTGAGACATGGTTTGGATGAAGCCTCTGATATTTGATGGGTGTTATCCAAGCAGCCACAAATATGGTCGTTTTTAGAAAACCTCAAATGCCAGAGACAGAAAATGATCCTCCAGACAACAAAGAAGACTCATTTGCATTCTTCATGGGTTGCATGTGCAAGAAAAAGATTGCATTTCCATCAAAGTGTTGCAAATTCCTGGGCTGTCTTAGCAGATTCCTGTCCTCCTATATCTGAGGTTGTTGACATCTTCTTCCCTCTCCTTCAAAGACTGTCAGAAAGCTTGTTTAACTATTGACTGAAGATTCAGTAGAAAAGCAGAGAGCAGAGAGGCTGTCTGGATTTTGGGAGGAGTGCACTCTGAAGCTGTCTTTATGTGAGCTGCAGAGCCCCTTCAGGGTCCAGTGAGGGGCTTTCTGCATTCCTTCACGCTAAGATCTTGTTTTTCTGGACTCGCAGGGGCCTGGCTCCGTGTTAGTGAAGCCTGAAAACACCTTGGATCACTGAGCTAATGCAGCAAAAGGTCATTTACAATACAAGGCCTCACATGTGAGCACCTGACACAGCCAGGTAAAGTCCAGGACGCCCACACCTGATGTTTGTAAACACACCTGCAGTAAAATCTCACTCCTCTGTTGGATTGACACAACAGAAGCACATTTCTGCAGACTTCAAGAACTGCAACGATTTACTTCCAGGATTACAAACAGCACAGTTTACTCGAGTTAAAGCTCCAGTGAGGAACTTTTGGTTCACGCTAATTTGGCGCCCCCTGTGGACAAAGCAGTCTTAGCTGATTTTGTCCTCTGCAAGTGTGATGAGTGCTCTACCTGCTTTCTTTACAACAGTGGTTCTCAAAGTGGGGTCCTAGGACCCCTGGGGGTCCACGAACCATAGTGTGGGGGTCCTAAAATAATTATAAAAAATGTCTAATAAATTATAAAAATGTTCTGTGTCATGAAAAACAGCATTTATACAGATGAGGACTATTTGTGCCAATGAAACCAGCATATTGTGCCCATTATTCCCACCCTAGTTGACTTAAAGGTGACATATCATGCAAAATTGACTTTTTAATGGTTCTTTACCTGAAATCTGTGTCCCTGTCTACAAACCCCCCGAGAATGAAAAAAATCCATTCTGCCCCTGTTCTGATTTCTCCACCTTTCTGTAAATGTGTGTGAAACGAGCCGTTTCAGACTTCCGTGTTTTTGTTACGTCACAACAATATCCGGTCTGTCACGGAGTCAGAGCTCGGAGCTTGTTCAGCCCATAGACTGTATAAAATACAACTCAACCCCTCCTCCGTTTTTCATTCCCTGCACACATGTGTGCTAACAAGGAGCTTAGGAGGGAGGCATGCTAGTTGTAGGCTGTCTTAATAAACACAAAGGTCGGTTTTACTCCCCACGTCTGCAGATTTGAAGATATAGTGGATGATTTTTATTTATCATGGATAAGTGCTAGCGCTAATTAGCATAGCCACATAGCTACATGTTCATAGCTGTAGCTGTAGCTGTAGCTGTAGCGCTGTAGCTGTGTACCAAGACACACGTCTACATACTGACAAATAAAACAACAAGAAACACTAAATCTGTGACCAATCCTTCATAAAAGTTCCTGCTGCCTTTCTGGCAGAGGTCGGTTTTACTCCCCACGTCTGCAGATTTGATGATCTAGTGGATGATTTTTATTTATCATGGATAAGTGCTACCGCTAGTTAGCATAGCCACATAGCTACATGTTCGTAGCTGTGTACCAAGACACACGTCTACATACTGATAAATAAAACAACAAGAAACACTAAATCTATGACCAATGGTTCAGAAAGGTCCTGCTACAGGCGCCTCTCCGTCAGGATCAGATTCAGAGGGTTGAAGTAACGCGATCTCTGAGCAGCCGTGTATATTCAGCCAACATGTAAACATTAGATCAACGTGCTGGACAGCCGAGGCACATCCACTTCCTAAGGGGGCGTGGTCAGAGAGAAAACAGAGTGTTCTGAGGAGGAATGAAGAAGAGGGTTTTTCAGGCAGACCAAAATCTGATTTCAAAGTGTTTCTCTTAGCATAAACTTTAAAGACATGTTTTGGGGACCTCTTAGATCAATATATATTGATGAAAAAAGCGTGATATGTCACCTTTAAGGCCAATAGAAACTGATGTGATTGTGACACATTACATCAATCTGTCACTTATACACACTTCACTCTGGTCACTGTTCCATCTACTACTTAGCTTTGCTTGCTAGCTCATGAGAATGGAGCCATTTCTAAATCAGTTCACATTGTCAAGTGATGCTAAGCCCAAGCTAGCTAAATGAAGACAATATGACGACAGGTATGTAGAGTTTGGTTTGATTGAGAACAGTGACGGGAGACCAAAATGCATCATGTGTCTTCAGGTGCTAGCGAATGAAGCTATGAAGCCAGCCAAGCTAAAGTGATATCTGATCACCTGGACTATAAGGACAGAACTAAATACTGTTTCCATGGAAAGAGAGAGGAACACATCCGCCAGGAAACACAGATGGTGAAGTGTTTTCTGTTTATCACTATGGAACAGGTCTGGAGTATTTAGATTGATCAGTTTTACACTACAAATAGTTCCAAGGGCATCTAAGAGGTAGTAAGCATGTGTTCCACATCTATGTTACAATTATGAGGGGGTCCTTGGAAAATGTTCTCACCTGTAAGGGGTCCTTGGTCCCACAAAGTGTGAGAACCCCTGCTTTACAAGTCCAACATATCACTCATCAAGTATCGCTGCAGTAGAAAATATGCAGAAAGTTGGTTTGGATAAGTCAAACTGCTGACCTGCTGCAGTGCTAATAGAAAAGTCAACGGATCACCAAGTGGCTGGAAGTCAACCTCTGGGGATCATGCATATCACTTTTAAATGTTAGGGCAAGCAGTTGAACAGTTTGAGGATTTCCCCCCCTGAAAGACAAAAAACAAGAAGTGGGACTCTGAATGTATGATCACAATGTGGTGTTAATCTTTGTAATGCCTCCATGTGCTTCAGTGTGATCCACCACTATATCGCTGTCAGGGTTCATCCTCAGGAAACCATGAATATCTGAGGTTTTACATCCCAGTTTGCTTTGATTGACAGCTGCTGTAGGAAGAAACTCTGTAAGGACCCCTGGACGGTACGCTGTAGGGCGGAGCTTGTCACCGTGGAGACACAAATTCCCTACTGCGCAGACTGGGACTGAGATTTCTGGAACAGGATATTTTGGCTTCAAAACCGTACAATGGGAAAAGGCGGAGCGACCGCTGTCCATTATATATACAGTCTATGGCGGGAACACATAGCTGTCGGCTAGGAGGCTCAAACCCCGCCTCTTTACCTCGCACTCATTTCCAATATGGCTCCCGCCGACGATTGGCTTCAAAACGGCGCTCAGGAACAGATGAGTGATGTCACGGATACTACGTCCATTTATTTATACAGTCTATGGTCAAACTACTGGCAACTACATTAATGATACCAAACTCTACTAAAGGTGCAGTGGGTCAAATTTGTAGTTCTATTCTTTGCCTTTGGTTAAATCCATAGACTGTATAAGTAATGGACGTAGTATCCGTGACATCATTCATCTGTTTCTGAAGTGCTGTTTTGAGGCCAACAGAAAGAAGAGCTTGAAGAAACAATTTAACTCAAACATGAAGAATGCAAACACGAAGAGAACCTAAGACGAAAAGAAGAATCAAGTGGAGTCAGCATCTGTCTCCAGACATAATGAAGGTAAAGTCAGCTTCTCTGTGTGAACCAGATGAAACCGGAAAGTCACAGAACAACATGTGTGAAGGAACACGTGTTTCCATGCCTCCAGCTTTAAAAACACAGTTTAACATGTTTAATGCTTTTCTCAAATATTAACCCTGTGCACTTTAACAAACACAGTATTAGCCTACTCAAACCTCCTTAAGCTGCTTTGTACAACAAGTAAACAAGAAGAGGAAATGGGTCAGAAAACATTTGTCTCTGTGTTTATTTTCAGTCCGTAAAAAGAAGCTCTAAAGGTTTGTGGACATAAAGGTCTCGGCTCTGAGGAGTCATTCACTTTGACATTGAGTGGGAGTCTTTGATCACGTGCTGACACTGCCCTGAGAACTTATCCTTATCTCCATTATTAATCAGTGCACGTTACACCACGCCGTCACACGGGAATGTTCTCTCAGGAACGCTGCTTCCCCGTCCGTCTCACGCCTATCATGTTTCATCGCCAGAACCTGATACAGTTTCAGTCGACACTTCTATTTCCTCAAGTCAGACCGTCCCTCCAGGATGTTTTTGTTGGCCGCTCAGAGTCCTTCTTGACCTCCTTGAGTTCACAATAAAAGGGATGCAGGATGGAGTACAGTATGCGTTTGCATTTCTTTAATTACGTTAATAACTGATAAAGAAAATCTAAGCTTTAATGATCGTCGGGGAACTTTGGATGTTTGATTTTTGCTCTTGTTCTGCAGATACAGAGTTGGAATGCTGCACCACATCTGTTTATGTTTCTGCAGAGTACAAAGAGATGATATCAACAAGCCTGTGATCACTTTACTCAATTTAGAGTACTGTTTGAATGAATGAGATCTAATAAGAACAGAGTGTGTGGGAGGGAGAGCACAAAAACACAGGCGGACTTCTTTGAGAACTACCAAGACCTGAATTAAACACTGGGCTAAAACCTGCCCTGCAGACCCGAGTTAATCCACATCTTAGATCAAAATAAACCATCATTTGGATATTTAAGACACCTAATGAGTGACCTATCACGCTGGCTGAAGTTAACACATGGTGTGGTTGGTTTTATTCTTGTAAACACCCTAGACTGGGTCATTTTTAACTAAGCTTCTGTTAGGGTGCAAGGCGACCAACGAGTAAAATTAAACTCTGTGACTGACAGACGAGCACTATGTTAGCATGTGTCAATATTTGCAATGAGGTGTGGATCACCACAGTTTGTAGACACATCATTGGCTGACGGGTTTGAGTCGTGTGTAGCAGATTTTTGCAAGGAAATGCAAAATAACCACTCCAGTGTTTTAACTCATTAACATAAGTGCAGAAATCTGGAATAGGCAGCATTAACTCAAATGAAGGATATAAAAGATCTGTTCGGCTCTCTTTGGCGGCACCTTCAAACATCTTCTCCGCTGAAGGTTTGAACATCATCTCTGTTTGTTCTCCTGCGGACTTGTTTTCAAAGTTTCGTCATCCTCAGTGACTGACCTTTGTTTGTACTTTGGACAAAGTTCCCTATTTGCTCCCTGGCAGCCCACAGGGGGAACGCTCGTGACTTTTAAGCCTTGCACAAATGTATTTTAAGAGAAAACAAAAGGAGAACTTTTAAATAATGAAACTCAAATCCTCCACCCAAAGTTTCTTAATGTGCATTTCAAGAGAAATGGAAACTGTGCTCCAACAAGAGACACCTTCGTCCAATGGGAGAAGCTCATTAGGAGGACATGCTGCATTGTTTAAACTCTCTTAAAGAAAGTTAATAAAAGGTCTAAACTGAGCACAGGATACCAGAGTCTGCAGGTAAATGATGTCAACAGGTTTGCTGACTGTGGCTAACGGGCGAATTCTATCAGATCTGGTGTCTGGTCCGTCTCAGATCCGTCACGGCACCAGATCTGATAGGTTTCTATTCTAGCCAATGTGTTAACTTCCACTGGATCCACTCTGTTGCGTTCCGGCTGGGTCTCTGATCTGCAAGACTTCTATTTTTGCTGGATGCTGGAGGATGACAAATCAATCTCCGCCCCTCACTGTCCCAATCCAGCACCGAAATCCTGGTTCATTCATTTGTCACTTCCCGTATCGATTACTGCAACGCCCTCCTCACCGGACTCCCCACCAAACTCATCATTCAGAACTCGGCCGCCCGGATCATCACCCGCACCAAATCATCTGACCACATCACTCCTGTTCTCATCCAACTTCACTGGCTCCCTGTCCAACACCGCATCCACTACAAAAACCTTCTCCTCACCTACAAAGCTCTTCATAACCTGGCCCCCACTTACCTCTGCGACCTCCTTCATGAATACACTCCCTCCCGCTCCCTCCGCTCAACCTCTGCTGGACTATTAACCATCCCACCATCACGCCTCATTACTATGGGTGCCCGAGCCTTCAGCTGCTCAGCACCCAGACTCTGGAACTCCCTCCCCCCACACATAAGACAGTGGGACTCCAAAACTCACCTTTTCAAACTGGCTTATTCACTCTAAACTGGACTCTCTGCACTTCATTAGTTTTTAGTTTTCATTTATTACTTTTTGTTTGTTTGTTTGTTTGTTTGTTTTTATGATGTTTAATGATGTATGCTTTTATGATCTGTAAGGTGACCTTGGGTGATCTGAAAGGCGCCCATAATAAAAATGTATTATTATTATTATTATTAGAGCAGGTGGAGCGGGACAGGAAGTCAGGTTTCACCAAAACAAAATGAAAACATCTGGTTAATTTTCAGAATAAAACACTCTGTGTTATCACCAGATCGTATTTCACTTAACTACAACAACAAACCAAAGTCATGATGAGCGGAGCCAGGACCTGGAGTCAACAGGTCAGAGGTTTTCAGAGGACCAGAAAGACAACATGGATGAGGAGAGGAGGAGGAGGAGGAGAATCCTTGATTCAGTGATTGCCGTTGGAAAACCTCGGTCACATGACTCCAGCTGTCCGGCGGTCCTGCTCAGTGCTGCATTCTGAAAATGCAACCAGTGGGTGTTGACAGATGAGAGAGCACGGAGCTGGACTGCAGCGGATCGGAGACAGACCGGACACGGATCTGGTGGAAGTCCCGTGTAAGGCTTGCAGAGCTAGCACCACCAGCCTTGGATCCACCTTGCACAATAACGCTCACATGCCAGAAACCATGCCAAGCTGTGCTGTGCTTGTTTACAACCAGATAGTAGGCATCAACAACCAGAGGTATAGTGCTAAAGATCAGAAACATTTCAGGCCTACATTAAGGTGTCAAGAAGTGAGGGTGACAACGTTTGAATGTGTAGTGGACTAAACATGCACCTCCCAAATTGAAATTAAAGTCAATGTAATCTGTTAAAACTGAACACAACATATCTGATCGTCTTCCTCATCTGCCTTCTTCAAATTCCCGGATGACCACGCCTTCTTTGGCGAGTAAATAATTACACTATTTAACCCGAGGTAAACAAACAGCTCTTGCACTCTTTCAGTTTCCCTTTTGCTCACACTAGATTGTAATCTGCTCTCACAGTAACTGCCTGTCACAATGAAAGCCAAAATAAGGAACATGCATCACAAAGGAGTCAGCCTGTAAACCAACAGAGACCCAGAGGAGGGGTGTGGTGAGAACTGAGAGGGACAAGATATGCTGCATTCAATACAGTCAAGATCAAAGAGTCAGAACAGCAGGTTGTTTTCACACAGGTCAGATAACTTATCACACGTCTATCAGAGGACTCTGCTCTCAGGCAGCAAACAAGGTCGCAGGAGGAGCTGCAATAAAGCTGCATTATGAGTTCTAACAGAGGATATATGAATGTGGCAGATAATGTTTGTAACTCAACAAGTGTTAAAAAATGATGACATGTTATGATAAAGTTTGTATGTATGGATTAATATTCAAATAGCTGAACAGATTTGAACACTTGTCTCTGGTCATAAATGTTTAAAATAGACCCTGTGAAAGGAGTGACGACATCACCGCTGAGGGAGGTGTGATATTCTCTTCCTGTGTCCTTGAGCGTAAGTGACTGTCAGAGTGTGTGTGTGTGTGTGTGTGTGTGTGAGAGAGAGGTGGTATATGGTGACTTGAGCGGCACTGTTTACTCACATGAAGTCATGAGTAGGAGGCTGTTGTTTATAGTCTGTTTCCGACGTGCGTTTTAACCAGTAAAACTCCTGTGTCGGTGTCGTGTAGGAGTTTGTGATCTGCGTAAGGGAATCCAGCAGTTTGTCAGACATGGTGGGATTTCCTAAAACCTTCTGCTGTGTTTTCAGTACAAACATTAGCAACATACTGTACTTCAGAAACATCCCCAGGTTAATAATGAGAGGCAAGATGCAGCCATCAGTAGTCACATCTTCATAGTGATGAAGATACAGATTCATGGTATGTGATTGAATCAGGTCTGGTGTTTACATGCAGCTACAAATGTAATCAGAAGAGCTGTGAGTCAAAGAGATGTTATTCCACCTCACACCCCTCTCTCCTCAAAATTTGACCAATTACCTCAATCTCAGCCCCTGCACGTCATCGGTTTTGTCATCAATTTGACTTCCTTGGAACATAAACGTAAGTCCTCACTTGATCGGCACTTTTCAACAACAAAACACGCACAGAGAACGGGTGAAAAGAGGGGACAGCAGGCGGGACAAGTGACCATGACAACGTTGTTATTTATAGATTGAGGGGCTCAGTGTTAGCTTGGTCTCTACCTGCAGCAGGTGTGCTTTATGAACCAGCTCTCCTCACCTCCATGCATCTGTCTCATCTTCATTGAGGATTTTTACCCCCCGGTGTGCGTTAGTGACAAAGACACAACCCGGGGGACGTCTGTTTACTATTTGATGTTTGACGTCGTTGCCGTGGTTACCGTAAAAAGCTCTGCATCTACAGCTTGATTTAATCCAGTTTGGTGAAACATCAGACACATTCAGTAAGTTTGGATCAACTCCTCGTCATCAAAGATTCAGATTCATTTCAGAGTGCCGTGAACTGACTGTGCATCAGTCGCTGCGAGGTGCATTCAGGGACCGTCGTAAATGTGCGATACGGTCCTTTCATGGCATTTTTCTGTGAATCAAGAGAATCAAAATACAGTCAGTGGCCACATCAAGAATGTTTTCTAAAAACAACTGTAATTTAGCGTGTTTACTTGCCTCTGAGATGTTATTGGGGGGAAAAAGCAAAAAAAAAAAAAAATCGCAACTTTCACCGCAATTTTTTCAAAAAGCTGTCGCAAATTCAGGCTTTTTGGGGACGCAACAATCACAAAAAAATCCTGCGAAATCCTGGAGGGACTGGTCTATTCAATTAAGTTGTTGTAATTCTGCTGCTCTTAATCAAGGGACAGCTTAATATCAACCAAGCCTCACTCCTACTGAGTGTACGAAAGAAGAGACAAGCCCATGAAAGCTTACTGCTCCCCCCCTCCAAGACGAACCAGTCAATGCCGACTTCACGGCAACCATTGTGGACTTCTTTGGACCAATCTGTGTTGCGTACCTTTCTAAAGTCTAACCAAAGTATTATGTCATGGTTTTTGGGTGTTTCTACCAAATACAAACTCTCTGCCATTTCCCAGTTTGACACTGAAGTTGCCATCCACTTTGCATGTTTGTCAGACGTTGGTGCATCCAGTGATTTTTAAGGCAAAAGAAGTATTTTGTCAGTGGAGATCAGTGGGAGAGATGTGGCGGTGGTTGCAGGTTGCCGAATGAAGTAGGTCAATAAATAAACATGTTGAATTATTTTTGTATTCATGTTCCGGGGCAAAGTGACCCAGATTTTTCTCAGAATCAATCACAAGTTAGTAATTGTGCTTTGGGATATTTCATGAGTCACCATTAACATTCATAAATAACTAGTACAACACCTTAAGGGTAATAACTGTGGTTAAAACAGGTTTCTTTAATGGTTTCACGTGTGCCTCATTACCGGGTTTTTACCATTTGGAGCTCACGTGCGGGCTCAACACCTTAAAGGTGACATATCATGCAAAATGGACTTTTTAATGGTTCTCTACCTGAAATATGTGTCCCTGTCTACAAACCCCCTGAGAATGAAAAGAATCCATTCTGCCCCTGTTCTGATTTCTCCACCTTCCTGTAAATGTGTGTGAAACGAGCCGTTTCAGACTTCTGTGTTTTTGTTACGTAACAACAATATCTGGTCTGTCACGGAGTCAGAGCTCGGAGCTTGTTCAGCCCATAGACTGTATAAAATAATACTGAACCCCTCCTCCGTTTTTCATTACCTGCACACATGTGTGCTAACAAGGAGCTTAGGAGGGAGGCATGCTAGTTGTAGGCTGTCTTAATAAACACAAAGGTCGGTTTTACTCCCCACGTCTGCAGATTTGAAGATCTAGTGGATGATTTTTATTTACCATGGATAAGTGCTAGCGCTGGTTAGCATAGCTACATAGCTACATGTCGTAGCTGTAGCTGTTTACCAAGACACACGTCTACATACTGACAAATTAAACAACAAGAAAAACTAAATCTGTGACCAATCCTTCAGAAAGGTCCCGCTGCCTTTCTAGTAGAGGTCGGTTTTACTCCCCACGTCTGCAGATTTGAAGATCTAGTGGAGGATTTTTATTTACCATGGATAAGTGCTAGCGCTAGTTAGCATAGCCACATAGCTACATGTTCATAGCTGTGTACCAAGACACACGTCGACATACTGATAAATAAAACAACAAGAAACACTAAATCTGTGACCAATCCTTCAGAAAGGTCCTGCTGCAAGCGCCTCTCCGTCAGGATCAGATTCTGGATCAGATTCAGAGGGTTGAAGTAACGTGATCTCTGAGCAGCTGTGTATATTCAGCCAACATGTAAACATTAGATCAACGTGCTGGACAGCCGAGGCACATCCACTTCCTGAGGGGGCGTGGTCAGAGAGAAAACAGACTGTTCTGAGGAGGACTGAAGAAGAGGGTTTTTCAGGCAGACCAAAATCTGATTTCAAAGTGTTTTTTTGAGCATAAACTTTAAAGACATGTTTTGGGGAACTCTTAGACCAATATATATTGATGAAAAAAGCGTGATATGTCCCCTTTAAATATACAGTATGTATTTAACACCTGCCAACATTAGGGTTTCATACAGGCGGTGGCGGCGGTGGCGGCGGTGGCGGCGGTGGCGGCGGTGGCGGCGGTGGCGGCGGTGGCGGCGGGTGGCGGCTATGGCGGCGGTGGCGGCGGTGGCGGCGGCGGCGGCGGGCGGCGGTGGCGGCGGTGGCGGCGGGGTGGCAGGTTGCCGTATGAAGTAAGTCAATAAATAAACACGCTGAATTATTTTGTATTCATGTTCCGGGGCAAAGTGACCCAGATTTTTCTCAGAATCAATCACAAGTTAGCAATAGTGCTTTGGGATATTTCATGAGTCAACATTAACATTCATAAATAACTAGTACAACACCTTAAAGGTAATAACTGTGGTTAAAACAGGTTTCTTTAATGGTTTCACGTGTGCCTCATTACCGGGTTTTTACCATTTGGAGCTCACGTGCGGGCTCAATTTGTTTTTCCACCGTGTCCTAGATTAACATCAACTTTATACACTGACTGAATACATGCCAACTATGGAGGTGACTCAGGGTTATAAATTGACACCGATCTGTCCAACTCTGCTTAAGATGGCAGGTGAGTAGAATACTGTTCTCTCACCTGAGCGCTGAGAGGAACCACAAACACACCCCTTAAATAATGTAAATGACCATGTCACGGGGAAGGAGGTGTTTATATTTTATGTTGTTGTGTGTCGTGAGTCATGGAGGACTTGGCAACTTTTACATCTCTGATTAAAAATACAGACAAACTTGTGTTGATGAGGTTGGACTGTTAGAGTCCCAGGAGAACAACAACACAGGACTTGGACGGGGGTGGGCATGGAAATGTGGAAAAAATGCTTGTTTTTGAGTTCTCAAAAAACCCAGCACAGAGGACATGCTGTCATTAGATAGATCAGCGAACAGGGATTGAGTCGTAGTCATTGCCACACTTTTGTGACTACAGGCTGAACTGATAATAACTCTTTATCCATTTCGTTCCTATAAGCTAAAAGTCTATCTTACAAGGACAAGACGATGTACAAAATCTTTCCCCCAGCCCAGAGAAAGAGATGTCGGTTCAAACCATTGCTAAAACACAAATTGACACTCTGTTAATGTAATAATTCTTTCAAACCAATTGGAACTAATTTATTAATGAGCTTAAGAGGTGGTTCAAGGCGTATTTGCGTATTTTCAGCGTAATGCTAAGCATTGTGATCTCTTTCCTGTTCCTTATTTATCATTCAGGATGGTACCAACTTTCTAAAGTAACTTAAATCAAACAAGCAAGCTAACTAATCTACTTTCTGTCACGTTGAAATCTCCTTAAAGCTTCTGTGTTTGTAGAAGCAAAGAAAACACAAGAGGTCATGAAGCTCTATTTGCAACTGTTTTAAAGCGATTCCTGAAACCTTATTGACTCTGTGTGCAAAGAGTTAACACCATGATGCTCTTTCCTCTGATCTGGAGTTCACATGTGCACAGCCATCTTTGTTTGGGTCACAGAGGAAGACCCAAACTGTAAACACACATCACAACATCCTCTGTTTACAGGAGGATTCACAGTTTGGAGACAAAGTTTCTGGAGTTAAAAAGTCATGATTTGATTTGTCATAGTCTCTACGTTTCTGTCATTTAATTCTGTCCTCATTTCTTTCTCAGTGCAGCAATTCAAGAAATGTTCTATCTCTTCCTCATTGAGGTGTTGTCACGGGGAAGCTAATTCCTCTCATTCCTCGGGTACAGAAAAAATGTGATTGCCAAACCTCTGGGTTCTTAACACTGATGGGAGGTGGCCTTGACATACGGGAGAGACCAGGAACTTCTGGAGTGCTTTTTAGCTTCCTCAAAAATGAGCACTTTTAGTGGACACACTTTCATTGGATAGATCAACAGGGATTGAGTCGCAGTTAAAGCTGGGGTTGGTAGTCTCGGAAAACCAGCATGAATTTGAATGTAGCATATCTTCAGGACTCCGTCTAACCCCTCCCCTCCTCCCTCAGAGCTCCTCTAAAACGCCGCCCCCCCCCCCCCCCCCACTCACATGCACGAGCGCGCTGACTTGCGACCATATGATGGTGACTGATTCAAAACCAGTCCTCACCAAAACATTATCATAGTGAAAGTTAAAAACACAAACAAACATGGCTGCTGTTAGTACTCACAATTGTCATTCTAGCATTATCCAGTTGTCATGGTGACACGATATCAGGAGAAAAGTTATAACACATATATAATACTGTAACAGCTCTACTGTTTGTTAAACGTGTTCAGTGTAGATGTTCTTAATTCCTACAGTGTTGACGGTCAGTGAAGGCATCAGGAGAGGTGTAGAGTGTGTGAGCGGGAGAGAGGAGAGACAAGAGGAGAAGTTCTTCATTCATTCAAACATTGATTGTTGTTTTGTTGGTTGGCGTGATCACGGCCGACAGTGACCGGTTATTAAAGATCAACGTGTTCACGAATCGGCTCGTCATCCCTACAGCGTCCGGACGGACGCTACAGTACATCTACATTTTCTGTAGGACTTACTGAACGTCATTAATTATTCTGCTTGTTGGTGAGAGCTTTTTAGACTCTGATCCGGACTACAGTCCTGAGCAAAGCACCTCATCAGGTCAGAGGGGACAGGCCCGAGGACGAGCGAGAGGGGCAGTAAATAGAGTCAGGGGAAGTAGAGGCAGGAGACGGGGACTCGGAGTGAACGCCGGGGAAATGTACGTGCAGGAGGCGGGCAGAACGGCTGGACGGGATTTGATTGGTTTAAAATTTGGGGACCCATAAAACAGTGATTGGTTGGTGTTTTCCCAGGTTTACTCCGGCTGTAGATAGCAGCTTTTCTTCACTCTTTTTTAAGAACACATTATGTAATGATTACCATCAGGACATAAAGATCATTTCAACCAGTATGACAAAAAGTGTATCTAAATCTGATTACCAACCCCAACTTTAATGCTGCACTTTACAGGTCGATTCATCTAATGCAGCAAATCCAAAACCATTTTGTTCCTCTCAGCTGAAAGTCTATCTTAGATTTGATCATGTCCTCATTTTCTTCTCATGGCAGCAATTCAAGAAACTTGTTATCTCTTCCTCATGAGGTGTTGTCACACAGAAAACTAATTCCTCTCATTCCTCTATTTTCTGCTCGGAGCACAGAAACCAAACGTCTGGGTTCTTCCCCAGGTGACTTGGTTTATTTTAAATTGCTTGACTTCCTAGTTCCTCTGAAAAGTACACGAGGACTGTGGGAACATTGGGTAAGTGCATTAGCAATGCTGCTAAATCAACACAAGGTGCAGTACAGAATGTGATCACAGCTACGTGAGTAAATAGACCTCCGATCAGCTGATTAAAACGCGTGTGGTTTCCATCCTTGGCACATTGCTAAAAACAAAGTGTGTTGATGGGTCAGGCTGTGCAGGAACACATGTGATGTTCTCCCAAAAACACTGGTAATGAAAGGCTTTCCTGTGTGCCGGCTAATTTGGCGTAAATGCACCTTAGCTCATGATGAAGTGAGCAAACAGAACTCCTGCATAAACACACAGATGATCAGATGACACACTATAAGGCCGACAGCAAATATCCTGCATAAATATGAACACATTTCATGTGACTGTGCACCGGATAGCAGCTGGCACAGACTCTCAGTATTATTCATGAGGCACATGGGTTAGATTAACAGACCAGGTGCTCAATAACACAGAGAGATAACCTGAGACCGGGGTGTTTGTGTGTTTGTGGTATAAAATCCTCCTCATTGTCTGCAGGATTCTTTTTCTCTTTACTTGCACTGCTGCAAACACACCTGTCAGAGTCTGATGGAGAAATACAGTTTTTGAAAAGTGTAAAATGACCAAAGTCTAACCTGTCAATCATTTAATTTATAACTGACTTATAACTGCTGACAAACCCTGAACATAATAAACTGACCGCCCACGCACTCATTTCTCAGGTAGTTTGATCCCACACCTTCTCTATTTATCAGATCTACAGCTCTGATAAACTTCTGCAGAATGTAGAAAAATTTCCATTTCAGAAAAGGCAACGCAAACAAATATGTATCAATGCAAATTTAAGTGCACATACAGCCTGCCTGACTTCTGATAGTGTAGTTTGTGTTGAATCTAAAAGTCTGCACCATTGCTAACAACTTTTACAGATATGCAGAAACAACCAGCAAAAAAAAAGCCTGCCTCAACTCCACCTCTTTGCCTCTTACTGGGCTCAGGATTTCCAACATGCAGGCCTGCTCATCATACCCAAAGTCTCTAAAAGTAGTATGGGAGGTAGAGCACTTCAGTAATCAGGCCCCTCTCCTTTGGAATCATCTACCAGTCAGGGTCCAGGAGGCAGACACCCTCTCTACTTTTAAGAGTAGGCTTCAAACTTTCCTTTTTTGATAAAGCTTATAGTTAGAGCTGGATCAGGCTTGGACCAGGTCTTAGTTATGCTGCTATCGGCTTAGACTGGCACACTGGGATCCTATATCACCCCCAACCCCCTCATCACTTACTTTAACTCTCCCTGTCCCATTAAAGTTACTAACCATAGACCTTTCTGGAGTCCCTGAGCTCCCTTGTCTCGTAGGTTCCTCCTGCTGTGGATGTTCCAGACTCCAGCTGATACGGACGTGTTGGACTCCAGCGGCAACAGCTACTACTACTCATCTCATCACTATCACCGCTCCCTCTCTCTTTTATTCTCCTCTATCCCTCTTTCCAGATCCAACTCGGTCTCAGCAGATATGTGTCTAACATGAGTCTGGTCCTGCTGGAGGTTTCTGCCTGTTAAAGGAAGTTTGTCCTTGCCACTGTAACTTGCTAAATGCTGCAAAGTGCTCTGCTAGACTCCCAACATGCATGCCTGCTCCTCATAACTAAAGCCTCTAAGAGTAGTATGGGAGGTCGAGCCTTCAGGTATCAGGCACATCTCCTTTGGAATCATCTACCAGTCAGGGTCCAGGAGGCAGACACCCTCTCTACTTTTAAGAGTAGGCTTCAAACTGCAAGCTGTAACTTGCTAAATACTGCGAGGTGCAATGCTCATGGTGGGGTCAGACTGAGTCTTATCCTGTCTTGAAGTTGGGTCTCTGTTCATAATTTAACATAGAGTGGTCTAGACCTGCTCTGTTTGTAAAAGCGTCTTGAGATAACGTTTGTTGTGATTTGGCGCTATACAAATAAAGATTGATTGATCGAATTGATTGAAGGCTTCAAAACTCAGCTTGAGAAACAAACAGGTGGCGTCATGGAGACTTTGTGCATTCATTATGGCTTGGATCTACGTTGGTGAAACCCAGCATCCTTTGCTTTGAAAGTCAAATCTGTCACTTTCACTCTTTGACTTGCACATGTATGTAAAAGGCTTGTTCTGAAGCGTGCTTTGAATCACTTTGGCTGACACGACAGTGAGTTTAAGCATTCTAAATAATCATATATGTCAAAATTAAAGGTTGATCTTGATGCTGATGGACTTGTTTGTGTTTGTTTGTCATATAAAGGTGTTAATATTTATTTCAGTGTGTTTCAAAACCAGCTAAAATCTCCTTACGTGAGCTTTAAGCCACATTTTGGAGCAGTCAACAGTCGTCTGACGCCAGCTCTCCTCATGAAGTGTTTTTCTGTTTTCCTAATGAGGGTGTTCGTCCAGCAGCGCTCCATTGTACTTGTTTATACAGACTTTTATTTTGCTGGGAATGTTATGTGGTTTTGGGGGGGGAGGTTAGGGTTTTAAAAAAACAGTTTAAGATCCAATTCTTTTGTCCAGTATGTTTCAGAGGACAAGTGTTGTTTGTGGGATTAAGACAAAGTCAACTTAAGGGTACATGTCCATGGTGATGATGGTTCAGCTCGTTCAATGATGTTTGATGGTTCTCATGGAGCTCTGAATCGCAGACGGATAAAACACCATGTGTCAGTTTGCACGATTAATGCTCTGTTTTTTTTTTACTTTTCATGATTTGATGTCAATAAAATAAAGAACAAGCTGCTGAAAGGAACTTGTCTGTCTGTTTGTGGACACATTCAGTCTTTCTAAACAGATTAAACTCAACGCTGTTTAAAGACTTGATTGAATTCCAGCGCAGTAGGATTAAAGATACTGAAACACTGGATTAAGCTGTCCACCAACAGCACAAAATACCTCAAATATTTATTATATTCCATCTTAAAATCCATTTGAAAGGCATTCATGGCAGAATTTGAGAGGATTATCTCCTCAAATAGTGTTTTTCCCAGCAGCCTTTTCTTTGTCTCTGTGAAAAGACGGAGCAAAAAACACAGGGATCAACACTTTACCAAACATCTCTCTTTGGTAATATGAGGGCGACAGGCTGGAGCTGGCAGCCCTCTTTGTTTCTTTGGTTATCAGCTGAGCGCTTATTTTGTCTCTGCTGTAATCCCCCCCATCGTCATCCATGGGGGAGGATAAAAGAACTTCAGCCCTGACCCAAATTCACAGAAAGGCCTTGAGAGACAAAACAATAGCACAGATTACAGAAAAGCCCCTAATTACGGTTTTCATAGGTGTGCAGGTACGCTCTGTGGCGTGTATCAGGAGAGCCACGCACGGAAAACAGTAATTTCATGAGCAGGGTTAAAGCATTTATCAGACCGGGGCCACACGTCACACTCTGACACAACGTCATTTAGAAAATCTGCAGATTATAGAGCTGAACAGTGTGTGCTGAACTGCTATCAGTCAAGAAGTCTGCCCCAGGTCTGGGTCTGGAGAAACCTGATAAAATCTGAGCTGGGAACTGAACCAGAAGTGCTTTCCTGGGCCCCTGAAGTGAGACTCATTCAACTCACTGTGGTTAAAGTGGGGCTCCCTGGTGTAACCGTATGCATGTGAAACAGAAGTAGACCGTTAATACTCAGAAACGTCCCGAGATGGTTTTTTAGAAAGTACCTAAAAGCTGTTTTTCAGAGCTAGAGTGTTTTTAACTCTTAATCTTGAGGAATGTTTTCTCTTCTTCTGTAGCTTTAGGATTTAAGCGTCTGATCTGGTGTCACTCTGATCAAAACATTTGAGCTTCAGTGAGACTCCCAGGGCTGTCCCCTGAAAACAGATCAGTTGTGAAGACCCCACATCAGTTTTTTGTCAGTTGAACTTTTGGACTTTTGGTTTTGGTTTCAACGCAGGCCGAGCCAAGCTTTAAAAAAAACCCTTTCAATGATTATTGTTTGAGATGTTTTTCACAGGAACTGAATTACTGGTAGAGCTCTGTTCTTCTGAAAAACAAATAAACTGCTGATTACAACTGATTAAACTGAAAGCTGTTTTAAAGAACAGATGTGTCTCTGACGCTCTTCAGCACAGCTTTCAGGGACTTCAGCCCGAGCTGACGCGACCATTAGCTGGGGCATCCCTGGCACTGATTTATTAAAAAGTAATACACTTAATACCCTCATGTTTGAATGCTTATTGAATGGACTCTGTGAAAGGGTGCGTTTATTTCTTCCCTTTGAGAGATTAACAAACGGGGTAACTACACCAGTGGTTCTCAAAGTGGGGTCCTGGGACCCATGGGGGTCCCAGTACCATAGTGTGGGGGTCCGTGACATAATTATAATACATTTCTAATAAATTATAAAAATGTTCTGTGTCATTAAAAACAGCATATATACAGATGAGGACCATTTCTGCCTATGAAACCAGCAACCTCTCCCCCCCGTATCTCTCTGATCTCCTCCACATCGTCACCCCCTCTCTCGCTCCCTCAGGTCTTCCTCCTCCCTCCACCTCTCTGTGCCCCCTGCCCGTCTCAGCACCATGTGGAGCAGAGCTTTCAGTCGCTCTGCTCCCCAACTCTGGAACTCACTCCCACCGGACATCCGAAACTCTGACTCACTACCCCTCTTCAAATCAAAACTCAAAACCCATCTGTTTCAAACTGCATTCCCTGCTTAATTTCCACTGCTTCATTTTTAACTTGGTGTTACTTTGCTTGTTGTTTTTATTTATCTTATCGTGTTCTTTTATTTATTGTGTTTTTTATCTGTCTGTAAAGCGACCTTGAGTGCTCTGAAAGGCGCTTCTAAATAAAATGTATTATTATTATTATTATTATTATTATTATTATTATATTGTGCCCATTACTCCCATCCTAGTTGACTTTGGGCCAATAGGAACTGATATTTGTTGCAGCAGCTCTCTCTTGGTTGTTCTTATATCTGTTTAGTTCTCTTTGTATTTGGAGCCTGTCAGGACTTTTAATGACTCATTTGTTGGCCATAGACACCAAACTTGCTAAATTTGCAGGGGTGTTTTTACTATTTTTGTTCCTGTCTGTCTCCGGAGATCCTGAGTGTATCCATGGTAACATTGTTTACATACGAGATCAGCTGTTAGCAGCCTGTAGCATGTCGATGCTAAACGATGCTAGGCCCGATGTTCCCTGCGAGCTGAGGAGAAGGAGGCGAGGACGACGTGCTGGTACTGAGGTGCAAGCTAAAAAAGACGACATGGACCTGTCCTTCCACCCACCTTTAAGGGGACTGTAAGATCTATCTATGATAAGGTGGACGAGCTAACCCAGCACCAGAGGGAATACTGGCAGAGTAGCATCATGCTAACAGAGCTAACACCGGACATGAACGCCACATTGGAAGGATTTCACCTGCTGTGGGCGGACAGGGTACAGGAGAGCAAGACTGAACACACTGGTGAAGAAGGCCAGCTCAGTCCTGGACCCTGTGGAGGTGGTGGCTGACAGGAGAATTATGGCCAAGCTGTCGCCTCTGATGGACATTTCTTTTCTATATATATTCTTGTTGAATTCTTGTTCTGTACACCTTTTTGTTTGCTGCTGTAACTCTATGAATTTCCCCGTTGTGGGACGAATAAAGGAGGATCTTATCTTATCTTATCTTAAATAAATTCACCAAAAACACAACAGATTTGAATGTTCCATTTCTTTACACCAATAACAGGAACTCTGTTCAACATTTGACTGTTCTTCCTTGAATTTGAATCTGCCTGACGTTGGTATTCTAACCACATCTTTTCACAACTACGCCTTATATCTGACGCTAACGCCGCTTTAAGATTAATGCGAGGTTGGTAAGTGTGAGCCCGATAAACACTGACGGAAAATATAAACTTATGAACCCCGGTTTGTTTAAAACAACAGATTAAACAGTAGGTGTGATCACGCTCATTGTTTGAATGTGATTTTCCGCATTGGCTGACGTTGTTGTCTCCGGCGTGTTAGGATCAAGGCGCTGAAAACATCAACATGTTCTGTCTTTCCAAAGGTCACACGGCGTGCTCTGAGAGGAGGAGATACCCTGCTGTCTCTGAAATCCTGTTAACGTCTCCGTGTGACGGCGCTGAGTCGGGGTTAACGGGATTAAGTTAATTCTTTAACACAGTTTCAGCACAGAGATGTGATAGAGGAAGACGTTGATTGGCGATGATCAACAAAGATGGAGTTGATGGGTTTAGGTGTCAAGTGAAAAGAAGAAAAAGCAAAACACAACAAAAGCTCTGGTTGAAACCTGACCTAGATGTTCTTCCGATGCTGTCTGTACGTGGGTAGAGGAGATGCAAATTAAGGTTTGTTGGGTTTCCCCCGTCCTGGTTGAGTCCTGCCTGTCTGTCTGTTTCTTATGTATCTTTGAGACTTTACTTGTTCAAACCAAGCCAGAAACCTTGGTGTAGTCATAGACTCAGACCTTAATTTCAGCAGCCACATTAAGACAATTACAAAGTCCGCCTACTATCACCTTCAGAATATATCAAGGATTAAAGGACTCATGTCTCAGCAGGATGCAGAAAAACTCGTCCATGCATTTATCTTTAGCAGACTAGACTACTGTAACGGGGTCTTTACAGGACTCCCTAAAAAGTCCATCAGACGACTGCAGCTCATACAGAATGCTGCTGCTCGAGTCCTAACAAGGACCAAAAAAGTAGACCACATTACTCCAGTTCTTAGATCTCTACACTGGCTTCCTGTCTGTCAGAGAATAGACTTTAAAATCCTGCTGATGGTTTATAAAGCACTGAATGGTTTAGGCTGATCTGCTACTACTTTATGAACCACCTGGACCTCTGAGGTCATCAGGTACTGGTCTGCTTTCAGTCCCGAGAGTCAGAAGGAAACATGGTGAAGCAGTGTTTAGTCATTATGCTCCACATATCTGGAACACACTCCCTGAAAGCTGCAGGTCTGCTCCAACTCTCACCTCTTTAAAATCAAAGATTAAGACGTTTTTTTACCACTGCCTTCCTATCTTAGATTATTTTAACTCACTTTAAATTAAAATTTTAATGTAATTTTTAATATATTTCTAATATTCCTTTTCTTTTCTGTTTTATCATATTTGTCATTTTAATTGTGTTCTTTTATGCCTGTCTGAATGTCTCCAATGCTTTTAATGTTTTAATGTAAAGCACATTGAGTTGCCCTCGTGTATGAAATGCGCTATACAAATAAAGCTGCCTTGCCTTGCCTTTACAGCGTCCCACTCTCTGCTGACAAAACTCAAAACACGAGCCTCGTATTTCTACACTAGCCTTGCATTTTGGACAAGATGGTAGCGCCGGTACTCCCCTGTTTATTTCTGTTTACTAGTCTATGTTTGGTTTTGATTCCCCAGTTAGTACTTTCCCAGTGCATGGAAAACTCCCCTTGAATTCCTTCAGGTTCACATATTCTCCTTTCTGACCATGCCCATAAAACAAACAGCTGGTTTAAAAAGAGTGCAGCCCTTTTTGTGAAGCAGTTCTTTGTGAACATAGATTATAAAAAGCATCAAACTGTGGATGGAAAAGCACAAGATCTTCACTTACATTGCAACGTACATCTCCTGTTTGCTCAACTTCCTCTGTTCACATGAATGCTGGTGGCATCGGTTGGCAATGACTGGATCGGAAGAAGAGAGAGAAGAATCTTTGATTATCACACAAACTCACAAACCTCATTTCAATCAACAGTGTCAGACTCTTAGGAAGTGCACTAATGTTTCAGTTGCATTTAAAGAGCCATTTTTTGGCAAACTAGCCCAGTAACAGTTTTTATGTTGCAGCTAGTTGGACACCTTGATGTTATAAATTGCACAATTAAAACATCCAGGAGCTGACAGACTTTGCAGGCCCTCAGACAGAGACATGCCTGCTTTAGAGCAACAAAGGTAGCTGCATTGATGTGTGCATGGAGCTACAGGTAGAAACCAGACAAAGAAATCTGATCTACAGTCCATTTTGACCTCATTTACAACAGCTGTTAAAATGCTGGACTTGTAACCTGGATAACAAGGAAGTCAATCTTGCTTTGTTGTCTTTATCAGAAAGGATGGCTGAGGGGAGTCAGCTTGGATGCACCAAATGGTCGCAGGTTGAGAGTCTAACCTGCAATCAGTGCTTAGAGGACTTCACCTCTTGTAACCAGCACCCCTTCACCAATATTTTAATGCTTTTTTGTTGTTCTTATTGAGCTCAGATCTGCATCCTCTTGAAATAACATGCATTCAGTTGTCCAAGTAGGATGAAGACATCGGTAGGAAGACCCGAACCCAATGTGGACAAACAACACCTCCAAATCTGGTTAGGGAAATCAGATCCCCTCTCCTTTGGAATCGGCCCCTCTCCTTTGGAATCATCTACCAGTCAGGGTCCGGGAGGGAGACACCCTCTCCACTTTTAAGAGTAGACTTAAAACTTTCCTTTTTGACAAAGCTTATAGTTAGAGCTGGATCAGGCTTGGACCAGCTTTTGTCATGCTGCTATAGGCCTAGACTGCCGGGGGAACTGGTGCACTGACACACTGGGATCCTAGCTCACCCCCTTCCCCCCAACCCCCTCATCACTTACTTTAACTCTGCCTGTCCCATTAAAGTTACTAACCATAGACCTTTCTGGAGTCACTGAGCTCCCTTGTCTCGTAGATTCCTCTGAGCTGCCGTAGACGTCCTCCTGCTGCAGACGATCTGGACTCCAGCTGATACGGACGTGCTGGACTCCAGCGGCAACAGCTTCTACGACTCGTCTCATCACTATCTTCTCTCTCTCTTACTCCCCTCTATCTGTCTTTCCAGATCCAACTCGGTCGAGGCATGATGGCTGTCTAACATGAGTCTGGTCCTGCTGGAGGTTTCTGCCTGTTAAAAGGAAGTTTTTCCTCACCACTGTAACTAGCTAAATACTGCGATGTGCAATGCTCATGATGGATTAAGGTGGGGTCAGACTGGGTCTTACCCTGTCTTGAAGTTGGGTCTCTGTTCATAATTTGACATAGAGTGGTCTAGACCTCCTATGTTTGTAAAAGCGTCTTATGATAACGTTTGTTGTGATTTGGCGCTTTACAAATAAAGATTGATTGATTGATTGATTGATATCACAATTTTATTGCACCTTACAAAAACTTGTGTCCTCCCTATCAAGGTGCAGATCCCATTGAGACACATTTGAGTCTATTTACAGCTGGAGTTTAAGCTCTGATAAGTTCAATTTTCAGTGTTGACAAGCCTTCTAATGCCAGAGACCTTCGTGCTGGGACAAACTGCACAGGTTTGTCTGGACTAGACCCCAAACTTCGTCTCAGCAGATGTGTGTCTAACATGAGTCTGGTCCTGCTGGAGGTTTCTGCCTGTTAAAAGGAAGTTTTTCCTCGCCGCTGTAACTAGCTAAATACTGCGAGGTGCAATGCTCATGTTGGATTAAGGTGGGGTCAGACTGAGTCTTACCCTGTCTTGGTGTTGGGTCTCTGTTCATAATTTGACATAGAGTGGTCTAGACCTCCTATGTTTGTAAAAGCATCTTGAGATAACGTTTGTTGTGATTTGGCGCGATACAAATAAAGATTGATTGATTGATTGATTGATTGATTGATTGATTGATTGATTGATTGATTGATTGATTGATTGATTGATTGATTGATTGATTGATTGATTGAAACTAGATTGCAAAAAGAATGCAATAGCTCCCCAAAAGTGAGGGCAAAAGATCAAGAGTTCTTCCTTCTGACTGGCTGCAGTACTTGCATAAAGCCTTCTTCCCTCCATGTGAACAGATGGGAAATGGCTCCAACTTTAAAACCAAAAGACACATCAAATATATATTCCTCAGATCTGGTGTTTGTCGTTAAAGTTAGTTATCATTATAAAGATTTATGTCTGAGTGTTTGTTTTTATGAGATGTTTAGTTTTAGTCAGTTATTGGATGCTACAAGCAGCCGAGAGACATGATTAGCAGCTGTGTTTGCAAATGCAGCCCCTGATTAGCAGAGCAGAGGAGAAACAGCTGGAGGAAGCATGACAAAGTGTGTCATTGAAATGTGTTTTGAGTATCAGAAGGGGCGGACTTAAATATGGAAGCTCCACCAGCTGATCTCTGCTTCATAGACCTCAGCTCTGAATGTGCTGCCTGTCGTGTGAGCGGCTGTTTGATATCAGCGAGGGGAGGTGGACGTGCATCTCACAACGGACCACAATAAAAGCCACTTTAGTCATGCGTCCAAATTGCAGGCATTATTCAAGTACGAGTCATCATGTTTGTCCTCCCAGCAACACTTTTGCTTGACCACCTAAAAATTAGTGGTTTTGTTGAATAGTAACTTTTGATCCCAAGCCCTGGGAGATGCTCTCCGTGACTCATTTCCTGAAAGCTCTGTGTTCATTTCTGCTGACTTAGTGCTGATCCAAGGCTCCACATAGGGGGGGAAAGAGAGGGGGTGTATAATCATCCTGCTGAGGATGAAGTCATCTCTTGAACTTCTTCTCAAGTCATCCTCAGGCTAACACATGGGTTTCCACAAAGTCATCTATTCACAGCGGCGTCGCAAAAACATGTGATTTAAAGACGCATGACTTCATGTTCGCCGTCGGAGTGATTATCAGTCATATGAATTGCAAGCGGCCACATGTTGAGGTTCTCCAAATGACCACGCGAACGGGTGACTGTCAGCAGCACTGTTGTTGCTGCTTTCAGCACAATACCCCCCATTGAGATGCTTCCAACCGGCTTTTGAACTCCACAGATCCACGGATTGTTGAGAGGAATGTTGGAGGCTACAGACGTCAACAAACGGCCATCAATGCTCTGCAAACATGTGCTTTTCAAACAAAAGACAGAAGGGTTGAGGGTGTGGGGGGCTGGGGGGTTACAGGCTGTAACCGACACTGACCATCTGACCCTCCACCCACCTGATGGTTTCACCAGACATAACAACATCACACCTTGGAGCATCGGGGTCAAACAAGCCCGGGCCTGTCGCAGTGTGGCCCTGAAATACCAGCGGCCCGTGGAAGAAGACGCCTTGCAGCCGAGTTACAGTGCCTCTGCAAACAACACACAGAGGGGATGTAACTCCTGCTGCAGTTCATACAGGTTCAGTGGCTAATAAGGAACTGGGTGACCTACTTCTCACATGTTTGTCACCCAGTTTCATGGTTTCATATTGCCCTGACAACTGACAACAAAAAGGGCATAGTGTCCTGTAAAGGTTAGGCAGTGGCTCATGCTTTTCTTTGTCTTTCCTGGATCCCAGAGGCTGATTAAACCAGCTTGTTAGGGGAGATCTGGCTGAGGCAGCAGTGCACAGTTTTGTGCAACTGTCAAACATGTGGTGGTGTGATGATTTGACACAAACCACAGTTTGAAACCAAAGCAAAAATGCTGCAAGTGTGAGGGGACTCAAAGAGGCTTGAAGAGTTTGATTCCTTGAATTAAAGCCTAAAAGTGCTGTCGCGGAAAATACAACTATAGCTGATGTAGACTGGAAATCTTTGGACAGTCATGGTTACCAGAGCTCATGATTAGTCTTTGTCTTGTTTTCTTTCATAACACAACACTGCTGTCTCTTTTAGGACACTATCAGTCGTGAATGCAGACAGGAAAGCAGAGTTATTTTATCAGAGATGTTCTTCCAGTCCTGGATGAAGGCTATGAAGGCTATATTGCACTGCCAAGGTTATCATAACCCAAGGAGCCCCAAGGGTACGAGTTCACCCAGTGTCTGAGAATGTGCACTCTTAAAAACAACTGAGATTGGTCCTGCAGGTGACACTGGTTTAACTTGGTTGGTTGAGCAGGAAGGGGCGGAGCTAGATGTGTTTATCTGCAGTGGGTGAAGAGGCATTAAGTGTACATGCATAATGTATTTTTGATTCATGTGCATATTATGCATGGAACACAACAAGATGGCAACAAACAAGTCTTCCAATCTTACATTTTTAATGGCTCAAACAGATTCATGTGTCTAACGTCACAAGATAAAATGAAGGTGCAAGGACAACAACGAACAGCCTGTCCCAACCAAGCGACAACCTCCGGTCCACAAATATGAGTCCAATGCAGAAGTGTTAAAAACTGCAGTTCCTCGAGCGTCCACTTGAGGCTGGCTCCGGAAGTACTGGAAACCACATACACACCAATTCAAAGAAGCCGATCTTTGCAGTAGAAATAAACATGTTTACAGCCTGGTACAAAAAACAAGTGTAGTCTGGATAGCTCATTTCTCAATCGGCACACACTGAACAGGGGGTGAATTTTTTCATAACACAGTCATTTCGAAGATATTAAAGGTGACATATCATCCAAAATCAACTTTTTAATGGTTCTCTACCTGAAATATGTGTCCCTGTCTACAAACCCCCCGAGAATGAAAAAAATCCATTCTGCCCCTGTTCTGATTTCTCCACCTTTCTGTAAATGTGTGTGAAACGAGCCGTTTCAGTTTTCAGTGTTTTTGTTACGTCACAACAATATCCGGTCCGTAACAGGAAGTCAGAGCTCGGAGCTTGTTCAGCCCATAGACTGTATAAAATACAACTCAACCCCTCCTCTGTTTTTCATTCCCTGCACACGTGTGCTAACAAGGAGCTTAGGAGGGAGGCATGCTAGTTGTAGGCTGTCTTAATAAACACAAAGGTCGGTTTTACTCCCCACGTCTGCAGATTTAAAGATCTAGTGGATGATTTTTATTTATCATGGATAAGTGCTAGCGCTAGTTAGCATAGCCACATAGCTACATGTTCGTAGCTGTGTACCAAGACACACGTCGACATGCTGACAAATAAAACAACAAGAAACACTAAATCTGTGACCAATGGTTCAGAAAGGTCCTGCTGCAGGCGCCTCTCCGTCAGGATCAGATTCTGGATCAGATTCAGAGGGTTGAAGTAACGCGGGTCTGTGAGCAGCCGTGTATTTTCAGCCAACATGTAAACATTAGATCAACATGCTGGAGAGCCGAGGGTACATCCACTTCCTGAGGGGGCGTGGTCAGAGAGAAAACAGAGTGTTCTGAGGAGGACTGAAGAAGAGGGCTTTTCAGGAATGCCAAAAATCTGATTTCAAAGTGTTTTTTTGAGCATAAACTTTAAAGACATGTTTTGGGGACCTCTTAGACCAATATATGTTGATGAAAAAAGTGTGATATGTCACCTTTAAGATTATGAGTCTTCCAATGAGAGGAACAGCTGACTTGACTGACAGGCGGGAACACTGTAGCTGTTGGCGAGGAGGCTCAAAGCCCGCCTCTTTATGTCACACTCGCTCGACAGAAGCAATATGGCCGCCGCTGCCAAATTGCCTCAAAACAGCGCTTCAGAAACAGATGGGTGATGTCACGGATACTACGTCCAGTATTCATACAGTCTATTGTCACAACACCGCCTTAAGAGTTGATTTAAAAACCCCTTCCTCCAGACAGACGGGCATCGTTTTGGATATTGGTGTGGTCAATTGGATCCCAGAGGGCAGAGGCGTAGACACCCTCTAGCCACCTTTTGGATCCGCCCCTGAGGCTATAGATCTCATCACACTTATCAGATCAATTCCCTGACATGACCTGACATGATCTGGTGCATGTCGTCCTCCCCTCTCGTCCTACATTTCATATCTGGAAGAAAGCCCCAAAATAACAATTAAAGGATGAAATAGGCTCTGCAGTATTTATATATTTTATAAAGTAAACAGTCAATGAAATCACTGCCTGTTACCATGAAGTAAGTATGTAGAAACAAAGGTTGAGATGGACTCAAATGGGACTCAGTGACAGGGTCACAGACATGGCACAGGCTTTGGGAGTTCTGATATTTGCTCAACAACAACAACAATTTGCCCTTTACTCTTATCGGGTCTCTTTGAAACACCGCATTTACAAAAACACGCTACAACAGGTTACGAACCCCAAATTAAATCAGAGGTTCGACTACATATTAAGACACTTGGTTGAAAAAACACACTACCAGTCAAAAGTTTGGACACACCTTCTCATTCAATGGTTTTTATCTATTCTAATTATTTCCCACATTGTAGATTAATACTGAAGACATCAAAACTATGACATAATCTGGTTTTCCTATTATCTGGATTACAACAGTAGTCAAATAGAGCTATCCATTGAGTACTAACCCTACCTCTGAACAACACAACTGATGGTCTCAAACACATTAAGAAGGCAAGTCATTCTACAAATGAACTCTTGACAAGGCTCATGTTAATTAGAAACCATTCCAGGAGACCACTTCATGAAGCAGACTGAGAGAATACCAAGAGTGTGCAAAGCTGTCATGAAGGAAAAAGGGGGCTACTTTACAGAATCTAAAATATGAAACAGATTCTGCTTTGTTTAACACTTTTATAAAAATTAAATAATTCCATATATGTTCTTTCATAGTTTTGATGTCTTCAGTATTAATCTACAGTGTTTACAATAATTAAAGTTGACATATCACGCTTTTTTCATCAACATATATTGGTCTAAGAGGTCCCCAAAACATGTCTTTAAAGTTTATGCTCAAAAAAACACTTTGAAATCAGATTTTGGTCTGCCTGAAAAGCCCTCTTCTTCAGCCCTCCTCAGAACACTCTGTTTTCTCTCTGACCACGCCCCCTCAGGAAGTGGGTGTGGCCTCGGCTGTCGAGCACATTGATCTAATGTTTACATGTTGGCTGAATATACACGGCTGCTCACAGACCCGCGTTACTTCAACCCTCTGAATCTGATCCAGAATCTGATCCTGACGGAGAGGCGCCTGCAGCAGGACCTTTCTGAACCATTGGTCACAGATTTAGTGTTTCTTGTTGTTTTATTTATCAGTATGTCGACGTGTGTCTTGGTACACAGCTACGAACATGTAGCTATGTGGCTATGCTAATTAGCGCTAGCACTTATCCATGATAAATAAAAATCATCCACTAGATCTTCAAATCTGCAGACGTGGGGAGTAAAACCGACCTTTGTGTTTATTAAGACAGCCTACAACTAGCATGCCTCCCTCCTAAGCTCCTTGTTAGCACACATGTGTGCAGGGAATGAAAAACAGAGGAGGGGTTGAGTTGTATTTTATACAGTCTATGGGCTGAACAAGCTCCGAGCTCTGACTCCGTGACAGACCGGATATTGTTGTTACGTAACAAAAACACTGAAGTCTGAAACGGCTCGTTTCACACACATTTACAGAAAGGTGGAGAAATCAGAACAGGGGCAGAATGGATTCTTTTCATTCTCGGGGGGGTTTGTAGACAGGGACACATATTTCAGGTAGAGAACCATTAAAAAGTCTATTTTGCATGATATGTCACCTTTAAAATAAATACAAACCCTTGAATGAGAAGGTGTTTCCAAACTTTTGACTGGTAGTGTATTTTATGGGATAGAACCTGAAGTAAACAGTCAATGAATAACTGCCTGTCACCATGAATTAAGTTTGTAGAAACAAAGGTTGAGCTGGACTCAAAGGGGACTCAGTGACAGGGTCATAGACGTGGCACAGGCTTTGGTAGTTTTGATATCCGCCCAACAAAAACAACTTTGTGCATGCTTTTGATCCGCTGTGTCAATTTGCCCTTCACTCTTATCAGGTCTCTTTGAAACACCGCATTTACAAGAACACTCTACAACAGGTTACCAGGGCCAGTATAGGCAAATGCTAGGGGCGCTGGCCATCCATAGGGGGCGCCTCTAAATGAGTGAGGAAGAAAATTTGAAGATAATAGGAAAAACTATATTTTTGTACTTCATTTAATTTCGGATTAAATTGCAGAATGACACCAGTAAACATTTAAAAGCTTGTGATTCACTTTTGGTTTTAAAAATAAGGATATGCAAATCAGTTTTTGAAGTCTGTAAGTGTTCATGATTTACTTGTTGTTGTTTTGTTGTTGTTGTTTTCTTCACACTTTGGAAGCTGTTAGCTTAATTAGCTAGAAAATGTAGGCTAGGCTTCAATAAGCATTTTGCATCTGCCTTTTCAGTCATCACTTAATACATGACTGTTGCTTTGTTCAAAGTTTCTGCACTGGGAAAATTATGGTGTTATATAATGACTGGATAAATTCTACTACTATGACATTATGCATTTTGAAATTGTATAATTATTTTCCTGCTAAATATCAGTTATTACCATTTTATTAATGTTCTTTTAGAAGTCATTTTTACTTTAAAACAAAGGAAACCTGTAAAACATAAAGCTGGATGTCAGCTGTCTTTCAGTGTGCATGTGATGGCTGGTTATAATACAAGGGGCATCAGTTAAAATCTTGCCTAGGGCACCAAGTCGGTTAGGGCCGGCTCTGCAGGTTACAAACCCCAAAGTAAATCAGATATTAGACTATTAAGACACTGAGTTGAAAAACAAGGTAAAACCACATTTTTTAGAGCATTAAGTCACATTCTGCTGTACTTAGAGCTTTCATTTTCTGCTCAACTACACTGGTAAAGTGTGAAAATGTCTATTTCTGTTGTAATGTCTGACTCAAAGGCAGAATGTTGCCCCTGCTTATCTTTTAGAATACAGAAACAATCAGAGGAAATTCTTCTTTGTCCTGTAAATGAATACACAAACTGTATTCACTGGATTTCTTGCGCACTTTTGTTTCCATGCAAAACAAACTCAAAGCAGTTGAAAGACATTATTTGCTCATTTTTTTCCACTCTTATTCAGATCTGCAGTCTGGACTAAGAGGAATAAGGAAGAATATAAAGGAGGAGGGAGGAAGAAAAACACGGGCACGTTCAGTCTTGATGGAGCAGAAGAATAACTGAGAATGTTCCAGTTTTAGCAGAGCCATGTGAACGCCACTGGGGTGCAGAATTTATTCTTAGACTCAATGTCCTCGTACTTCCTTCCCGTCTGTAACAGGCTGGGAATCTTGCTAGAAACATCTCTCCTCTTCCAGAGTGAATGCTTGCCTTGTTACCAAACTGTTCCCTCCCTGCTCTTTGAAACAAAACAAGGCAGCACTCCAGTGACCTAATGAAGGGTCAACAACCTGCGCAGGGAACACAGTGTTCTGAGAGGGAGAGCAGACGGTAACAACATCTGCATGGGCGAGGAGAGGACACGTAGCTGACGTCTGACGGCAGCAGCGGTTGTTTGAAAGGGGAGGATACTGCAGCAGAGTCATGAGCAGGGTAGAAAACACACTTAGAATGGATGATGAAAGAAACACAACCAATTCATTCATCCAATTTAATCTGTCATTTTTAAAATTCTGCAAATGTTTTTTTCTGTTTCAATGCAAGATAGACTTTGATCCTGCTTCTTGAGTGTTGCTTGTGTTTGATTGATTGAAAAAGACAGATCATGCAGAATCAATAACTGAACTTAACCTAGAAAAAGACAAGATAAGAACAAACCGATTGACAGTAAAATCATGATTTTGTAACCTTTCTTTCAAACTCCTTCAGTGTTATGAAACATGAAACACACACACACAGCCCATACCATACCAGGGTGTCTTCATCTTGTTGTTGTAAGTGACATTCATGAACCAATCACATGCCAGCTCACATCATTTCAGCTTTCCTATTGGTTCACTTGTTGACACACACAATAACAGCCCTTTAAGCAATGAGAGAGAGAGCACATTACCTCCATCCTCACCTCCCTCCGCTGGCTCCCTGTTCATTTTAGGATTCATTTTAGGATTAAGGTCTTTGAGGTCTACTTGTCATTAGCTTCTTGTGGTCCCTAAGATTCAGGCTGAAAACCAGGGGTGGCCGTGCCTTCTTGGCAGTGGCACCCCAAACTGTGGAACGAGCTCCTACCATGTTAGATTGTCCCCAACATTAAAGACTTTTAAATCCTGCATTAAAACTTATTTTTACTCCTTGGCTTTTAACCCAGCGTGAGAGTTGGATGGTCTCTGTCTCTGTCTGTTCTTTTATTGGATTTTTATTTGCTCTTTCAGTGTTTTTATTTAATTTTTTACTATTTATTTTATTCTTTTGTGCTTTGTTTTTTTTTTACTATTTTTTTTAAATTGTTCTGTGTTTTATTACGATTCTTTTATTGGATTTTTATTTGCTCTTACATTGTTTTTATTTATTTTTTTAGTATTTATTTATTTTTTATTATTTTTAAAAACTGTTCTATGTGTTTTATTACGATTCTTTTATTGGAGTTTTATTTGCTCATAAAGTGTTTTTATTTTATTTTTTAAGATTTATTTTATTTTGTTTTTTGTTTGTTTTTTTACCATTTTTTAAAATTGTTCTGTGTTTAATTACAATTCTTTTATTGGATGTTTATTTGCTCTTACAGTATTTTTCTTTTAGTGTTTAATATTTATTTTATTTTTTTATTTTGTTTACCATTTTTTAAAATTGTTCCATGTGTTTTATTACAATCCTTTTCTTTGATTTTTATTTGCTCTTACAGTGTTTTTATTTTATTATTGTAATATTTATTTTAATCTTTTGTGTGTGTTTTTTTAAACTATTTTTTTAAGTGTTTTATTACAATTACTTTATTGGATTTTTATTTGCTTATACAGTGTTTTTATTTTATTTTTTATCAGTTATTTTATTAATTTTTTGTGTTTTTTAACTATTTTTTAAAAATTGTTTTATTTGTTTTATTACAATTCTTTTATTTTATTCCATTTGATTCTCTGACAGCGTTTTATGTTCTGTGTGTTTGAACTTATTTTACCTCACTGTGCAGCACTTTGCAAAACTTGATTGTTTTAAATGTGCTTTATAAATAAAGTGGATTTGATTGATTGCTCATTTAAAGAGGAAGGTAACGCCAATATCATAGCACCTAAAACCTGCATGATTTCAAACAGCCAACAGGGGGCGACTCTACATGTTGCAAACATGCCTGGTTCTCCAGAAATCCTCAAGAAACTGATCCTGTTGTTTTACTTGAGTTTCCAACTACATAAATTGTCTCAATCAATAGTTCCAAGTCTTCTTTAGTACAGCAGACTCCCGTTTACCAACATGTGAGACTTCAGGGCTGTTTCCATGTGATTGACTTATCACGACAATGGTGATCTTTAGAACCAGGATAAGCACGCGGCTCTTCACTTCCACTCTCACGTCCTAATAAGGTCACTGCTGGACTCCAGAGCAGGCTGGCACATGAAGTGGTAGAAGCTGCATCTCTGAAGTCTGACAACAAATACATTGGTTTTCTGGAATTCTCATACTGTCCCAGCTTTTTTAAGAATCACAGATGCAGCTTTTATGTAAACACTGTCTTACATTTCACTGAAGTTCTTTGCTTTAACTGAAAGTTTAACATTTTGCAGAAGTATATGAGTCTAAATGATTCCTCCATTGACTGCAAAAGTACACATTTTCAATCAGATGCTGTAAAGGTTTGAAGTCATGTTTTTTATATCATTACGACTGAGCAAAGCAAAGGTTTATTGAGGTCATCAACTGCAGGCCGCTGCACAGAAACGATAGTGAGCTGCCAGGGATAAGCCATATCTTAATACAGAGTGACACTGCAGTCACCAGCCAGGGACTAAAGTTTTAAAAGTAGAGATGACTCAGGACAGAAACACGATACATCACACGATGGATTAAATTTGATCCGTGATAACTATCCCCACCACGAAGAACTTCAGACCAGAGTTCAGACTGGGGTGCTGATGAGTGAGAGCCCTTTGACCTCTGATCTCTGACTATTTTTAAACTTTGAGAATAAAGTGTGAGGAATGTTCGAGTCTGCAGAAAAGAGTTCAAGGTGCATAAATCCAGGCATGAGTTCTCATGAGTTAGGAATGAAAAATCAACACGTCTCAGACATGTCTGGAGAACAGCTCATCGTCTACTTTCTGTCACGTCTGACATGTTTATTTCCATCTCTTCATTTCTAATGATTTTCTTAAATCTCATGTTGAACTGGTCTAAAGTTTGGAGCATTGACACTTGGAAGCTCGCCACAGATCTCCATATCGCCACAGATTTGAATATGATAAAACTCAGAGGTGTGTAAATATCAACCTTGTTCTATTCCAGGGAAAGCAAACAGACTTACAAAGAAGTGCGCAGACAGAGGGTAAGCTCTGTGTGTCTTTCCAAATATCAGGCATGACAGGGATCAAAGTTTCCACCGAGTTATTTTAAAGCAGGGAGATGAATATGCAAATCATATTGTTTTGCATAAATGTCATGAATTCTGCTTCTGTTGTCCAACTGATGTGTCCAGGGGAAAATGGTGTTTGCACAAAGAAGTGTTGGTTCCAGGTTCATAACTGCTTTTCATTACAGAATAAAGACATGAATAGAAAAGTTCAGGTGAGTTGAGGTGCTGGAAAATCAAGTGCACCACTTTTTTAACACCTGATCAGAAAATGTGGTTTCGGTTGTACGACTTAGTTGCAGTTCTTCTTCTCTCAAATGCTGCCTGGTTCTCACAGAACACAAATAACCAATGCTGCAAAGGAGTTAAGAAGTAGAGTGCAGATTCTTCCCCCAGATATTGAGACAGGAGGACCAAGAGATCACCTCAATCTGAAAGTGAGCCCTCAAGATCTTTGACTCCAATGCAATATCCGACCAGATGTGAAATGCAGTCACTATTTCCCCTTCTGTTCCCGAGTCATATTGTCCACTTCCTACCAACATTGTTTAATGGGACCACATTGGTTATGTTATATCCAGCGTATAAGAGGAAGAAGTCTTCATCTGAGCAGGAGTGTTGTTTGTATTCATTGATTCAATGAGGCTGACACAAAACCTGCTTTCACACTTTCACCAAAATGCTTGAAAACTTCCTAAAATTACCCAGGTGAGTTTCAAGTGTGAACGCAAACAAGACAACGCCCCAACTTTACCCAGAATATTTCTGTCCGCTCCCTAATGTGGGGGTAAACCCCAGGTGAGCTCATGTGAAGAATCTGCAGGAAAAATCAAGGGGTATGATAACATTCATACGAAGCAACCGGTGTTCTGTACAGTTCTGCTTCTTGGTCAGAAGTGTTACAGTAATGCAAACCAGTACCAAGCGGCAACATCCGCTCTCAAAATATGAAGCCCATGCAGAAGTGCTAAACACTGCAGTTCCTCGAGTGTCCACTTGAGGCTGGCTGCAGAAACACAGGAAACCACATACACACCAATTCAAAGAAGACGATCTTTGCAGCAGAAATAAACATGTTTACAACCTGGTTCAAAAGACGAGTTTAGTCTGAATAGCTAATTTACTCTATCGGCACACACTGTACAGATAAAGAATTTTTTATAACACTGTATTTTCGTAGATATTAAACTTAAAGGTGACATATCACGCTTTTTTCATCAACATATATTGGTCTTAGAGTTCCCCAAACATGTCTTTAAAGTTTATGCTCAAAAAAACACTTTGAAATCAGATTTTGGTCTGCCTGAAAATCCCTCTTCTTCAGTCCTCCTCAGAACAGTCTGTTTTCTCTCTGACCACGCCCCCTCTGGAAGTGGATGTGCCCTCGGCTGTCCAGCACGTTGATCTAATGTTTACATGTTGGCTGAATATACACGGCTGCTCACAGACCCGCGTTACTTCAACCCTCTGAATCTGATCCAGAATCTGATCCTGATGGAGAGGCGCCTGCAGCAGGACCTTTCTGAAGGATTGGTCACAGATTTAGTGTTTCTTGTTGTTTTATTTATCAGTATGTAGACGTGTGTCTTGGTACACAGCTATGAACATATAGCTATGTGGCTATGCTAACTAGCGCTAGCACTTATCCATGATAAATAAAAATCATCCACTAGATCTTCAAATCTGCAGACGTGGGGAGTCAAACCGACCTTTGTGTTTATTAAGACAGCCTACAACTAGCATGCCTCCCTCCTAAGCTCCTTGTTAGCACACATGTGTGCAGGGAATGAAAAACGGAGGAGGGGTTGAGTTGTATTTTATACAGTCTATGGGCTGAACAAGCTCCGAGCTCTGACTTCCTGTTACAGACCGGATATTGTTGTTACGTAACAAAAACACGGAAGTCTGAAACGGCTCGTTTCACACACATTTACAGAAAGGTGGAGAAATCAGAACAGGGGCAGAATGGATTATTTTCATTCTCGGGGGGTTTGTAGACAGGGATACATATTTCAGGTAGAGAACCATTAAAAAGTCAATTTTGCATGATATGTCACCTTTAAGAGTTTTGCCTAAATAAGGGCACGGCTGTCTTGATTGACAGGCGGGAACCCTGTAGCTGTTAGCAAAAAGGCTAAAGCCTGGTCTCTTTACCTCACACTAGCTCTGACGAAGTTTGGTTGTGTTTGGCATTTCCAATATGGCACCCACCGACGATCAGCCTCAAAACAGCGCTTCAAGAGACTAGGTCTATGATCAGTAAGCACTACTTATTAGTGGTTTTTTGGTTACAAACTGAGGGGGATACGTGTTCTGTGCGAGGGTTGGAGGGAGTGTCAGGACCACCAAAGTCTAGTTTGATCAACTCTGAGTCTGAGCCATTGACTGTATGAATAATGGACATAGTCTCCATGACGTCACCCATCTGTTTCTGAAGCGCTGTTTTGAAGCCAATTATTGGCGGGTGCCATATTGGAAATGCTGAACTCAATAAAACTGCTGTCGAGCTAGTGTGAGGTAAAGAGGCGGGCTTTGAGCCTCCTAGCTAACAGCTACAGTGTCCCCGCCTGTCAATCAAGTCAGCTGTGCCTCTCATTGGACGACTCGTAATCTTAATATCTTTGAAATTGCCACTTCTGCATTGGCTTCAATTCTCACGGCCGGAGGTTGCTGCATGGTCTGAGTGGATTTTGTGCAAAATGAATGATAGAATAAATTACCCTGGAGCAGGAGAACCTGGAAACAGGATGCCCCTGACCACAGCTTTCACCAGCAGGGAGTAATCAATAAACCCTGATACATGTGTGAGGTTTTAGCTACATTTAGTGACAGTGGGTCTCTGGGAAACGGAGATACATGTGGTCTAAAAACAGGAATTTTATACCTTTCAGCCCTAAGACACTAGAGAGACTAGACTAAGACATGATTTGCTTATTACAGGAGCGAGTTGAGCAGACAGCCTCAGGACTCTTTACATAAAGTTTGTGTTTGACTTAAAGAGCAAAGACTGGAGGTCAGGATGGAAACACACACTCTTCATGAAGCTGCTTTAGAGACTTCTGGGAGTTTAGACCTGCTCTCTGGCACTTTCTATTCTCTTCTGCAAACACAAAAAACTTTACCCAACTTCTTAATTTAACTTCTCATCTCACCATTTAGCAGAGCGCTGCTGCAAACTACGCAGACCAGGCCTATCTCTGCATCTCAGGGTCTGAATTCTGAGTATTCGCAGCCTTTAACAAGTACCTCGGCTCATGAGTACTTCTGTTAAAGATAAACTTGTGCGTCAGCTGACTTCCCAGAAACTGTTGCTTTTTTTAAATTCAAGGGGGCGGGCTGTTGCTACGAGGAAGTGGAGAGGCCCACAGCCAATGCTGTGACTCCGTGAAAAGGCCGTTCCTCAGAGCTCAAGTTACCAAACTGCAAATAAAGTGCAGAAGGCTGGTTCTGTTTGAGAGGCGCATATATGAAGGAAGCTTTGAGTAACGAATCGTGATGAAATCAACTTTATACAGTGCTGAAATGTTTTGTTATGTTGCCTGTAGAGTTTTTCATACTTATGTAAGAAGAAAGACTTCCTTGTTGGAGCCACCAGAAAGCCCACATCCTCATACAGGTTCACAGACTGAGTTATACTCTGAAAGAGTTTAACACTCAGGAACTTGCTCACATAAGCTGGCCCTGAATCATGCTTGGTTTCTCCTGGGCTGGGCAGCAGCTTGATATAATCAATACTCCCAACTCTCTGAATGTGAAGTATGTGTACAGACAATAGCTTTAAAACCACTCCTTTAACTATCCCATGATGGGAATGTGATCACCTGCCCGAGGGTTTCTACCAGCTCTCCAGTGTTACTGTACAGCTCAGTCTCTGCAGAGTCTCTTTCACATCTAAGTTTGTTTAACCAAATGTGAAGGAAATGCACTTTTTATGTTTGTTGTGCTGGCTCAAACCGGCTTCTCTCACACAGAGTGACCCATATAAGTCTTTAACATGATCTTAAATATGCACAAAGGCAGAGGAGAGGCTGCTGTCGTCCTGTGTTTGTGTGTTTTATGGGTTGGTGCAGGATTATTGTGTTTATGTTTGTTTGTTTGACACGTTTTTAACTCCTTTGTTTCGTTTCTTTTTGTGACAGCTTAAGTGTTGCTTCTGTCTCTCAGCTTCCTCATTCAACCTTGTTTTTTTCTTTGCCACGAAAAATTGCTGGAAATCTGTCCAACAAGTCCACTGTTATTCCCCTTTTGACATTTCCAGCTGCATGTTTTATTTTCGGTTTGAGGCCAAGCAGTGAAGATAATCTTAATTTTTCCACGTGTGACCTGCACCTCGACGCCCTTTCTGTTTCTTTCTATTATTGCACATTTGATTTAAGGAGTAATCTATTTTGAAATCCAAGTTGGAAGCGGATGAGAGTTTCTGGTCATTGTGTTTTCCTTCTAGTTGCATGCTGTTGGTTCAATTGTATGCAATTTGCAACAACAGACCTTTAAAATACATTTTAAGTCTTTGAAATTCCAAAAGTGCAAACATACGATGGCACCAAAATCACCATGCTGGTCATGAGTCGAACTGTACTAGTTCAGCAGACAGATTTAAATGCACGGTGTGGATGTCGGTCTCAGCAGATGTGTGTCTAACATGAGTCTGGTCCTGCTGGAGGTTTCTGCCTGTTAAAGGAAGTTTGTCCTTGCCACTGTAACTTGCTAAATGCTGCAAAGTGCTCTGCTAGACTCCCAACATGCAGGCCTGCTCCTCATAACTAAAGCCTCTAAAAGTAGTATGGGAGGTTGAGCCTCCAGGTATCAGGCATATCTCCTTTGGAATCATCTACCAGTCAGGGTCCGGGAGGCAGACACCCTCTCTACTTTTAAGAGTCAAACTTTCCTTTTTGATAAAGCTTATAGTTAGAGCTGGATCAGACTTGGACCAGCTCTTACTTATGCTGCTATAGGCTTAGACTGACACACTGGGATCCTATATCACCCCCAACCCCCTCATCACTTACTTTCACTCTTCCTGTCCCATTAAAGTTACTAACCATAGACCTTTCTGGAGTCCCTGAGCTCCCTTGTCTCGTAGGTTCCAGCTACTACTATCCGTCTCCCCACTATCATCTCTCTCTCTCTCTTCATCTCCCTCTATCCCTCTCTCCAACACGGTCTCAGCAGATGTGTGTCTAACATGAGTCTGGTCCTGCTGGAGGTTTCTGCCTGTTAAAGGAAGTTTGTCCTTGCCACTGTAACTTGCTAAATGCTGCAAAGTGCTCTGCTCATGGTGGATCAAGATGAGACCAGACCAAGTCCTGTCTGTAAGATGGGACTGGATCTGATCCTGTCTTGATGTTGGGTCTTTGTTCATGACTTCAGAGAGTACGGTCAATACCTGCTCTGTTTGTGAAAGTGTCTTGAGATAACATTTGATGTGATTTGGCGCTTTACTGATAAAGATTGATTGATTTATTGATTGATGTTAGTCATGCAGAAGTCATGCAGTGCTTGCGGGAATGCTTTGTGTTTTGCAGCATTGTTTTGTTGTTTGCATTTCTCACTGAGCTCCTATAAAATGAACTTTAAATACAAATGGATGAAACAAAGTAAACTCGTTACGGCTCTAGTTGGAGGAGAAAATAGAGTAATGTATGCAACCACTTCAATAATGTATGTCTCTAATAAGCACATTGGCAACATCAAAGCCGTTCAGAGATATATGCACTTTGCATATTCAGCCCCAAGACACCATTGTGCTCTCCACACCCCCCAATCCACCGGTGGATGGTGCAAACCGCTCAAGAAAATTGCCTCAGCCTGAATTCCCCTCAGAGCAGCAGCAGCAGCATGCTCCACACACCGAGCTGTGCCAGGGTAACCTGGGTGGTGGCTGCTAACATCATTAGCAGCAGGAGAGGACACCAGGAGGTCTGCTGTGGATCATCACCATGGAGAGGAGCTCCTCTCTATTTCCTCCTAAGGCTTCGATTGAGTGTTGTGTTTGTCCTGTAACCCGAGACAACAGGGAGGATCTGAATAAACAAGGGTGCAGCCGCGAAGCAGCATCACCGGGGATCCTGCTGACTGAGGCTGGAGTGGTTTAGGTTTAAGGTTTTGAATGACATTTAGAAGAAGAGTGTGAATGGAAAATGTAGATGTGTTTCTATGTTTATGTTACAAGCCGCAGCAGAAGAGAACAGGGTCATGTTACCGCAAGGACAGTCCAGTCTAGAAACTTTCCTCTGTATAGATTTAATTTAGTTTGAGAGAATGTGACTGAACTTTAGTATCAAGACTCATAAAACTTTAAACAGACAGTCCAGTACCATCCTCTAAACCTCTCACTGGTCTCCAGGCAGCTTAAGACTCACACAGAGCACTGTTGTGAAACTTTCAGGCTGTTGTCAACTTCTTTTTTTTTAACCTAGTTTCACAACAGAGCCTGTGCGGCTGCTTTTCTCTGCTGTGCACCAGCTCTTTGCAGATAACAACCCGTTCAACTGCAGCTCGTGAAAAAAAAAAAACCTGCATATGCAGCTGAGCGACTCAGAGAGGCGCGACCACAGCCTCATCTTATTTCTAGGAAACGAAAGCTGTGGCCTTGTGTTGTGGGCGTGGTGTGAATGAACATCAAAGACCTAGATGTGCGGAGGTGTTAAAGTTAGTTTAAAACGAGGTCACTCCATTTATGACAACAGAGTGTGTGTGTATAACCTTCAACCCCTGACAGAGAGACCATATCCAAAGGTCAAAACATGTGATTTATACTGCTTTTTATTGTTTTATACAGATTTGTGCTAGCTTACAGCTGGATTTGAACTATGTTTCATCGTCTGTAATCCCCTCTTTACTTCCACAAACTGAAGTCTCAGCTTTCGGTGCAGGCATTCAACACAGTCTACATCCTTTCACCTCACAGTCCTCGTTTCCTTTTTCCACGACGGACTCAAACTCTCCAGACAAAAAGTCCTGCATGTGGCGTGCTCCATCTCTTTGCAGATCCAACATTTTCATAACAAGGAAGTAGCGCAACATTAATGCAAATCCACCCCTCTTTCTCTCTCTCTCTCTCGGGCGCGCGCGCAGTAGAGGTGTCCATACAAAGGGATCCAGCCAGGGGTCACGAATGGACAAATGGGCACGGCAGCTTTCCCTTCCATGTCTTCCGAACACCATCAGCACAAGATTGTATTGAAAAAGCAATCAAGCAAGAATCTGCCTGTAACCACTTTAATTTGTTGCGACAGACATTTACACATTTATTATAAAAATAAAATCTTTTTAAATTAAATAATCCTAATTCTTAAAGTTGGCTGATGTCAGAGAGTCTCTTATTGTGAGGATGGGTGTGGAAGGGAGAGGGTCCAAGAAGAGGAGGTGCCACTTCTGACTTGGACATCCAAGCAGTTTGGCTTCAGATTCCTCTGTTTCTTGTTCCAGGTGTAAAAATAAGAAAGTCTCTATGTGTCCTTAAGTTCACCTGATCAACAGGGCCAGTGTTGCCCCGATTCCTGCGAACCCTGCAAAGGCCATGAGTGTCGTCCTCACTGTGGACTCTGGATCTGCTACTCTGAAGAACTCCACAAAGCCATCCTGGAAACAAGGGATTAAAACAAAATTAGAATCAGAGGGCGAGGACTCATTCTAGCCTGACACGTAGACTACATTGCACAACGAGGGCAGTTATGCAACCGTTTCTTTCTTCTACATCCGGTCTTTCAGCTCTTAGTCATAACTCACCCAGGAGTTGTTTTTGACCAGCCAGTCCCTCTGGTCTGTCAGCAGGTATGTTGAGATCTCCTGTCCCACCAGCTCCACACAGTCCCCCCTGCCCTTCTCTTTCAGATACTGAGACACAGCTGCTCCAAACGCGATCAGGCTGGCAATCCTGCCCCAGTTCGTTGTGCCATCTGCGAACAGACTCTTTGCTACTGCACTGACAAAACTGGCATCTTCCCCTCTGTCGTCCAGAGACAGTTTGTTGATCATACCTGGAAAAAGAAAGAAGACATGCATAAATAATTGATCTTGTCTGTGCAATTACACTTCTGTGAAACAGGATGCATCTTTAAAGAGGATGAAACATTGCACTGTTTAAGTGACAGGCATTTATAAAAGGAAAAAAACTTTATTGTGGAGCATTTTGCTCATAAATGGTGAATTAAAAAGCCTGTGTGTGCCATTTCCTCCAAAAATAGTGCCTTAGTTTCATCCAGAAGTAGTTTGGCCTCATAAGAGGAAATGAAAGGCACCTTAAATACTCAGGTTCTGTTTCCCTGAAATTATTATGCAGATTCAGATATTTTCCCATAAGAGGAAATGTGTTTTACAGCAGCAGGAAGGACAAAGACAGCATTGAAATGACTTATATTAATAAAGAGCATGCAAGGGGATGATATCAGCAACATAGATAATAGGAAATATTTTTAAAAATGCATTGAAGGTGTGCAAACGTGCAAATTATCATTAAAAAAATGCATTGCACTTCTTTTGTGGGGATTATTTACTAGGGTTGCAAAATTCCAGGAATTTTCCATGGGAAGAAACCAGGAAGTTACTTAATTGTAGGTTGGCTCAGAATATGGAACTTAAATATTTAACATAATCCTGACTAAAACAAACATTTCATGCAAAGTTGAATATCTATGCTATTCCTCAATCACATGCACAGAGGATTTCTAGAATCCTGCACAGGCTAGGCTTGAGAAGCTTCAGAGATCATGCTTTTTTTATTTGCATGTTGAATGGGACATTTTTGGGGATTGCATTTTTGTTAATTTTTGAATAGGCTGGGTCTGGGGGGCATGAGTCATATTAACCTCAAAATTCCTGTTTTTGTTCTTCAATTAAAGAATTGATTGCTCAATACAATATTTAACACTTGATAAAGTTCTACTTACAAATAAATCTGTTTTAATTGCATTATTTTGGATTCATTCACATTCATGAAGTTTCCAATTTGGAATATTACCATAAATTCTCCAGCTTAACTTCCAATGGAAATTTACCTGTAATTTTCCCCCCCTTTGCAGCACTAATATTCACACTAAATGAAGCTAGCATGCAGCTTGCAACATGCTAAAGCTAGCAGCAGCTGCCTGCATGAAGCCTTGGTACAATAAACCGTCACCACTCACCATTGTATGCGTATCTGTGCTTCTCCAAAACCCCCTCCACGACTCTCTTCAGCGTCGATAGTTCCCTGCTTTCATTCCACCCTGGTTTGGAGTGTCCAGAATACTCTCTGAAGAACCGGCTCAGGAGTTGCCTTGTGTCGTTCTCCAGCACCTCGTACCCGGACGGACAGCTCGACACGTCGGCCTCACTGTCCGACTGAAGCTCGGGAGTACACGGCAGAGAGCCGTCCTCCATGTCCTGGCTATCTTCCAGGAGCCTCTTTTGTGCTGAAAACCCCTTCCCCGAGGTCACTACCAGGTCCTTGGGTCGCTTTGGAGCCTCCACGTTCACGTTGTGGGAGTCTAGAGACGAGTCCATGTCGACTTGAGGCGCGGACGCTCCTGGGCACAAGTGTCCCTCCAAGCCGCCATTTTGTGGGAAATAAACGCTCATGACTCCGGTGGTTACATTAAAGGCTGCCCGCTTCGTAGGAATTATATTCATTTTGTCTCAAATCTCTCTTTCCGTTACTGTTACTTGATTAAATTTAGTGGTAGAGAATTAAAGCTAGCCTGTGTTACTTAAAATGCTAGCCTAGTTCTACTCATTTTGCATTGCAGGGTACTTTTCAAACGGAGGTGGAGGCAGTCAGTACAGCTGCCTTATAAACCAAATGTCGCCCCCGGTACGTCAGCGTGCAGCGTCATCGATTTACGTAAGAAGCAACGTCCTGAACAACTTCCCCCAAACAAACCGTTTTCAAAATGAACTTCCTCATTTTCGGTTTTTGGGTTTTTATTATTACATTAAAAATATTATTTACTCATACAATAAAGTTTTATTCAAAAACACTTTTAATGTTTAAATTAAATTACCTTCATTGATTAAAAATTTTATTTTTATTTTTTTTAAATAACGTCTTTCTAAAATAACGTCTTGCTTTATTCAGCTACTTATAATAATAATAATAATAATAATGATAATGATAATAATAACAATACATTTTGTTTAAAGGTGCCTTTCTTGGCACTCAAGGACACCGCACAGACATATATATATATATATCTATATACATACACGAATTTACATTAAAGGAAACAAAATCAAAATGAAAACAATATAAATTGACAAAGTGGTAGGAAAAAATAAAAACAATAACAAAATGACTTACCTGTTTACTCATTAGAAGTACATAAATACAACTATTCTATTTAACATTATTATCATTTATATTTATTTATTTGTGTGTGTGTATGCATGTGTGTGTGTATGTATGTATGTATGTATGTATGCATGTATGTATGTATGTATGTATGTATGTATGTATGTATGTATGTATGTATGTATGTATGTATGTATGTATGTATGTAATGTATGTATGTATGTATGTATGTATGTATGTATATACAGTATATATATAGTTATTATTTAATTTCATGTATGAACATATTATTTATTTATTTATGTATTTATTTTTTGTATGTGTATATATATGTATATGTTTGAAATTCTGGACCTGTATTGTAAAGCTTGCGTTTTGCCAATAAAAAAACAAATCTTGAAATAAAAAAATAACGTCTTTTTTATTATTATTTTAATTATTTTAATCATAATTATTTGACTTATTGCTTTAACATATATTTATCTTGTATTGATCTGATCTTGTTAACACTACCTTATTTTTAACTTTTCTTTCCACTATTACTTGTTTTATTAATTTCACAGTATTAATTTTATTTCATTTTTAAGTATTTTATTTATTATCATGCCTTTTATTATTTTACTATTGCTGTTTTTTTCTGTCTCTGTTATTCTGTGAAGCACTTTGGGCTGCATGTTTTTTTTTGTATGAAAGGTGCTTTATAAATAAAGTTGAGTTGTTTCTTCAACAAGCTTCCCTTATAAACATATAATATTATTTATTTATTGTTCTCATGATTGTTCTGAAGCTCAAACATAAAACCGGAAGTTCACACACGGTGATTAATTAACAAGATATTTTTGTATTTTTCCATGACATCAATAACGCTATGAATAGTATGCGGCACATTACCGGAAGCACGTCTAACAATCAATCAGTCACCACAGCGACAACATAAACAATGAGAAATGGCACAACAATAACAGAAATATGCAAATGATAGACAAACAGTCGATAGTTTTACCCATAAGTACAGTTTTAACGATTTTGCTCTAAAACCATAAAACTGTATTTCATTTGAGTTTAATACCATTTTTTGTACAGATAGTATTTTTATTTTTATTTAGAATTTATCTAATATTTGTATTTCTTGTCTTTACTGTCTTGTTTTGTCCTTACTGTCTTCTAAGTCCCATCCCAGTGTTCCAATCACCACGTCAAATTCCTTGTGTGTGTGAGCTCACTTGGCAATAAAGCTTTCTTGAATCTTGAATCTTGAATCTTGAAAAGCATATTGATATATAAAGTGGAATTAATACAGCTTCTTCTTCTCCTGATATATGAATCAATAATTGGGAACTTCCTCTGACCTGGCTATAAAATAGAGGAACAAAAAATAAACACCAACCTGGCTTACAAATAATCACACATGATTGTGATAAAACATCATATATATGAATGACACATCTAGCCTCCCTTTAACAATACAATCTGTTTAGTTTAAGGGTTGTAAGTATAGATTGTGATTAATCAATTCTATTATCTCACAAAGATATATTGACAGGCTTCTTCAGGCTGAAGAACAGCAGGGTCTTTGTCTGTCACCTCTTTGTGTTTACTTTCTAGATTTTCATAACTTCTTTTAATTTGTAATTTTTGCTATTTTAATGCTTTTATCCATATTAGACTTTTATCTTTACCTTTTTTATTGTCTTAATTAGTCATGTTTTATCCTATATCTACTTATTTCTTAACTGTTTGCCTTTGTTGTTTATTTATATACATTATTTTTTACAGCCTTTCAGAGGAAATCAAGCTTACCCAATCAGTATTGTCTTTTAAATCTCTTCTCAAAACACACTTTTATAAACGAGCTTTTATATAAATAATCTCTGAGTACCTTTTATCCTATTATTTTTCAGTATCATAGCAAATGTCTGTTCTCATATATGAATGCTGATATGTTTGCATTGTTGTTGATTTGTTGCTTATGGAAAGCACTTTCTAAACTTTGTTATTATTATTATTAGCTATACTTCTATATCCATTTCTGCTTTGTTTAGTCATGATATGTTAGATTGTTATTATTATTATTATTTTTCAATTGCTGTAAATCATTTTGAATTGCATTGATTTGTATGAAAGATGCTTTATAAATAAAGCTTGATTGATTGATTGAGACATAAACAAAACTTTCAATTGTTGGTTGAAAAAGCAGGAACCTTCTGTTCTCATCCGGTCATGATAGAATAATAAAGTGCCTCCCCCTTGTGGTTAATGTAGGGTAGTACACCCTGTGTTTCCAAAATAGACCTGTCCAAAGTACTAAAAGAAAATACAAAGACATCTTATTAATGTAAAAGTTTATTTCAAATACTGACAAAAATCCTCTCACCTACTCCCACACAACTGAAACATTCCAAGTACTCGAGTACTTTCTGAAGTCTTAAAATCATTCCTGTGTTTCCAGTCATCCTCTTTACCATGTAAACCCTTTTTTTTTTTTCTTGGAAGCTAGGGTTCCTCTGATTTCCCTGCAGTTAACTCGGGCCAGGATGACATTTATTTATAATGCAATAAGAGAACACAAGAAACAAAAAAAAAAAAAAAAGAAACAATTTTTTTTTTGCAAAAAAACAACAAGAGAACAGGTCAGGTAAAAGCAGCACAAAAGTACTTCAGAGCACACAGCCTGTCAGTTCTTTATACATTCTGGCACGTGTTTAATTAACATAGCTGAACGAGAGACACCCTGTGAGTCGGGGTTCAAACACACCCTTGCTAATTCCTCTCGTTGAACTGCTCCGTGCAAAGCCAAACATCAAGTAGCATTCAAGACCTCCTGTCCACTGTTGTTTCTATAAACATGTTGCAGCTTTATCACCCTTTTTTTTAAAGCAATATTTGTTTTTTCCAACAGAATGTGATGCCGAATAGTGTTTTCATGTCGTTTACAGTGACATAGAGTTCTCCAGAGTGTTCTTTGAGCTTTGAACAACGAATCATAAAAACATAGTGGCAGAATTGACATTGAGGTTTACCCCAGTCCCAAATTAATGGACTTTACAACAGGCGGTTGGTTTAGGACTCTGACAGAGACGCTTGAGGAGGAGGAGAAGGGTTGAACTATTAGAATCAAGAGGACAGGTGTTCTTTACAGGGTATCATCTCTTAGATTTGTCTTTGACTGAATCAGCAGCATTTACACATATTTTCATATGATACAGATTCACATATCCTCTGCACCTCACCGAGATCGAGCAGAAGTAGTGTTAACAGAAAGGAGAGAGGAACCATTGATCTATGAGACAGTGAAGAGCAGGCGGGAGGAGGGGGGGGGGACACAAACGTCCCTTCCTGTCGAACTCTATTTACATTGGCTAAAACAGAGAACAGCGATGCATTCATACAACACCAGATTAAGCACATACGCTCAGGTCAGTTCTTTTTTCGCCCGCTGCTAATTTGACACATTTTTAAAGTCTGAGTGAAGACGAAGGTGGAGGGTGGAGAGTGTGACGGTGCATGCACCCTATCACCTAGCCTACGTGGTGGAGTGTGCGTCTGTGAAGGTTCCCTGAAGCGTTATTATACAAGGAGGCGGATTCTCAAGTTCCTGAATGCATGGACCGCATGCACTCAAAGCTGCGACAGCAAGGACCCCCAATAACAGAGGTCGAACCACATATATACGATGGAACCAGAGTGCAGAGCACGGGCTCAAACTTCACTAAACAGGTTATAAAATCTCTTGCTGTTTTGCCAAGGGTGCAGTGGGCGTGTTCTTCAGGCATGCAGTGTCCCACTTTAAGCCTGTGATGATGAGCTTAGGAGCTGTGCTGACACCTGTGGTTATCAGGTTGCCTGCTGTTTACTCTGAGATCAAAAATCAGTCTGAGCAGTGTCTGTGAAGAGGAAATGCTTTCAGAGGATGCTGCTGGTTGTAAAGTAGGTCTAGACTGCAACTTAGGTTTGGAGGGGAGTAAAGTATTCTTTTACTTGAGTTAGTGTTTTGAATACGACAGCAAAAACTGTGCCGAGTGGATTCTGAAAGTTGAGGAAACTCCAACAGAAAGTGGAAAGTGAAAGTTTGTCAAGCAGCTAAAATAAGAGATTCTTTGGGAAGTCCCAAATGTGTAAAAACATTCACTGCATCGCCGGACTGTCCGTGAAGGCTTTGACTGTGGTTACTTTTCAAAAGGGACTTAAGTCTGTTCGCGTGTGAGACCAGTGTTTCAAAGATGACCCAAAGTAAGTTACATGAGCGGCGGGTAAACCCTGCGTGAGCCGGAGCAGCTCAAGGCTCCAGCTTTCCTCACGACGACTCTCCCCACAGTCTGACGATGATAGCTGCAGTGTGAAATGTGAAGTTTGGCTCTGATGGTTCAAGCAGAAAAACTCCCCAAGCCAGACATTTTTCCAGATCCGATCCCATATGCGTGTATTTAGCACTACCATCTCTTAGGCATGTTAGCAGGTCTGGGCCTCAAAGTGCCAAGCTTATCACAAATGACGTGCTTTTAGAAGTTTATTTACAGAAGCGTATATATATATATATACTCTACGCAGGGAGTTCAATCCCCCCCTGCAAATCTTTTAGGCTCATAGTAAACACACATCTTGATGCAACTCAACGGCGGCTGAGCTAAGACGGAGCTCAGGTATTGGCAGGGTTCCCGGCCATTAAAAATAAGATGAGGATATACTCAGCTGGCTCTCGCCCTGCGCCCCCTAACCGGAGCGTGTGTGTACACATGGATTGTCAGGACAGCAAACAGGAAAGGAGGGAAGGAAGTGTTAGGGGCTTGTGTGTGTGTGTGTTTTTAATACTTCCTCGCACAAAGAAGATGCTCCACTTCTGTTAGAAAATTAAATTCTCTTTAGTTACAATCATGCAGCATGTTTTGATATTTAAGCAACATGAGCGGAGAGAGGAGGAAACAAAGCGTGGGGGTTTTCGTGTCCCTGTTTGACTGAGCGGCAGCAGACGATGTCAGGTTTTGTTCGACGTAAAAGTTGAGATGAAAGCGATCCTACGTTCACCACTTCCCAATGTGGTGTCAGTGAATAATAAAGAACTTAAGCTAGGCGGCTGCCCACTCACAGATTTGGTATGCAAGCGATGATTCTTCCCTAAACATCTCCCCGCTGAAGCAAGCCACCAACATGGACGTAAAACCAAAAGAGCGTGCTGCGATTATGGTTCCTAACTCCCTTTCGCACATTATTTTGGTGTCATTTAGGATGCAAAAAAAAAAAGAACAAAAGGCATACTATACAGACTACAAAGTGCATTAACTCACCCCATCCAACCCCTGCCTGATGACACACACCTACTGTGATGCATCTTGGAACACCGAAAACCAAGATATAAAGGAGGCGGTAGAGCAGAGTGCGCAGAGGGGGCAGAGCTGTGCGTGGTGGGAAGGCAGAGAAGGCCGCGACCTCGTGGGATCGCCTGAACCTTCATCCCTCCCACCCGGCCCCGCCCACATACAAGCAAAATGGAGTTCTTAAACTTATACAACTCTGCCTGACATGTTAAAGCCAGTGGTGCCTGGGGATAAAAAAGGAGGAGAGGGGGGGTGGGGTGGACAATATTTGGGACATGGGTGAGGAGGAGGAGGAGGAGGGACGTTTGCCGGGAGCCCCAGGGGGTTGGGTTGCTTCTCAGACGGCGGACAGCTAGCCCGCTAGTTTGCTGGTCACCAAGGAGGACTTCCTCTGGGGGAGGTCCTGCGGCGTGGGAATGTGGTCGCCGGTCACCAGGTTCTTGTCGGGCCCCGCCACAGGGAGCTGCTTGTTCTTCATCTTGGCTTTGGCCATGTTGTAGTCGCCCGAGTCGAAGTACTTTGGCTGCGGAGGAGATAAAAGACGCCGACAGCTTTAGAGACAAAGAAAACAACACAACATGTCTCTCTTACAAAACACACACACACACACATGTAGAATGAAAGCATCATGAGTCTGCAGTCTTTCTTTCAGTCTCTGCCCTACTCTGAGGATCACGTCATGGGAATTCAGAGCAAAGTAGAAATGAAGCTTGATCAATCTGTGGCACACCTCTGTGTTTACCGTACAAAGAGGCTTTCATCTCCTTATCTCACATAAGAGGCGTGTGACACCACAGAAGGACAAGCGGCGACTAAAAACCCCTCATCAGCGAAGTCTTCATCATTTATACAAGATGAACTCTGTACTTGAAGCACTCACTGGAATGCAACTCTGGAGTTTTCAAAGTTATTCTGGGTCAAAAGTGTTTCCAGAAGTCTCTAAACCCTGGAACAATCAGGCAACCAATGATCTGACGCAGGACTTCCATCAGATCCGTGTCCGGTCCATCTCCGATCCTCTGCGGTCTGGCTCCGTGCTCTCTTGTCCGTCAACACCCAACGGTTTCAGAACGCAGCACGGAGCAGGACCGGCGGACAGCTGGAGTCACGTGGAAGTTAACACATTGACTAGAATAGAAACCTATCAGATCTGGTGCCGTGACGGATCAGAGACGGACCAGACTCAGACAGAAATATGGCAAATTTACACTAGAAGTCACAGAACTCAGATAAGAGATGTATAGTGAGTGACTTTTACAATGGAATACTGTGCATCCCAAGTATTGAAGTACAAAAATATTAAAGGTGACATATCATGCAAAATGGACTTTTTAATGGTTCTCTACCAGAAATATGTGTCCCTGTCTACAAACCTCCTGAAAAGTAAAAGAATCCATTCTGCCCCTGTTCTGATTTCTCCACCTTTCTGTAAATGTGTGTGAAACCAGCCGTTTCAGTTTTCAGTGTTTTGCATACGTAACAACAATATCCGGTCTGTAACAGGAAGTCAGAGCTCGGAGCTTGTTCAGCCCATAGACTGTATAAAATACAACTCAACCCCTCCTCTGTTTTTCATTCCCTGCACACATGTGTGCTAACAAGGAGCTTAGGAGGGAGGCATGCTAGTTGTAGGCTGTCTTAATAAACACAAAGGTCGGTTTTACTCCCCACGACTGCAGATTTGAAGATCTAGTGGAGGCATGTCCAAAGTATGGCCCGGGGGCCAATCGCGGCCCAAGATCCATTTATCTATGGCCCCAAGCTTCCATCTTAAAACGTGTTAATTATAGCACAGAAATTAATCACATTCTGAATCATCAGCACTGGGAATTCTGCAAGACGGCAATAAAGAAGAAACACAAGAACTCTTAAAGCTGACAGGTTTTCAAATTAATGTCTTTATCATGATGTGAAAATGTTAATCAGGAGTGTGAAGAAGAAGAAGAAGAAGAAGAAGAAGAAGAAGAGGAAGAAGAAGAAGAAGAAGAAGAAGAAGAAGAAGAAGAAGAAGAAGAAGAAGAAGAAGAAGAAGAAGAAGAAGAAGAAGAAGAAGAAGAAGAAGAAGAAGAAGAAGAAGAAGAAGAAGAAGAAGAAGAAGAAGAAGAAGAAGAAGAAGAAGAAGAAGAAGAAGAAGAAGAAGAAGAAGAAGAAGAAGAAGAAGAAGAAGAAGAAGAAGAAGAAGAAGAAGAAGAAGAAGAAGAAGAAGAAGAAGAAGAAGAAGAAGAAGAAGAAGAAGAAGAAGAAGAAGAAGAAGAAGAAGATGATTTTGGATGTAGTGGTAAAGTAGCTCTGCCAAAAGCTAGATAATAGTGAGTATGAACTCTTTTTAAATGTTATTTCATTACGAGCCTTTCTTGCACACTTTTTTCATTTCAGTAATCAGGTTAGTAACTAGCTAAATACTGCGATGTGCAATGCTCATGGTGGATTAAGGTGGGGTCAGACTGAGTCTTACCCTGTCTTGGTGTTGGGTCTCTGTCCATAATTTGACATAGAGTGGTCTAGACCTGCTCTGTTTGTAAAAGCGTCTTGAGATAACGTTTGTTGTGATCTGGCACTATACAAATAAAGATTGATTGATTGACATCAGAGCGACTTTGAAGGCTTTCAGGACCAATCAGGATCTTTTGTTCCAGCGTTTAAGTCCATGTTGAAGGAAACTCCCCTGAGGTGCATTATTGCAAAGAAGTGGGATTGTGATATTAAACATCTTATGGAGCAATCAGGTTGCACTGTGCAGAATCAATCACTAAAAAGAAAGAGAAACAGAAATGTCCTCTCTCAGATTTCATCACTCTCTGATCCTCCTTCTGGAAGTTTTGTTGTGATTAAGTGCCGGAATTTACTTTTTGGCTTTCCCCTCCGCCCGCCTCAGCTACTCCTCCTCCTCGTCAGTGATTTCCCACAATGACTTTCAACAATCTCCAGAGGTGGAAGTTCTCAGTGCCATATACAGTCGGCGTAGGAGGAGGGTTTTTTTTTTCTCAAATGAAGGAAAGTTAGAGAGGTGGAGAGACAGAGAGAGAGAGAGAGAGAGAGAGAGAGAGAGAGAGAGAGAGAGAGAGAGAGAGAGAGAGAGAGAGAGAGAGAAAGATAGCGGTGTGTGTTTTCTCCTGCTGTTCACATTACAGGTAAAACATCATCTGTTGTTCTGAACACCAAAGAGGATGAACCGTGTTCAGAAGAGGTTTTCCTCTCCGCTTCGATTGATCTCGCCTCGGAGGATTGTTGAAAGGACTACAGGATGCCAACTTTTGGAGAACACCTCTGCTTTCTACTCTTCATATCACATTTTAAATGATCTAAAAACATCTTAATGTGTTCATATGAAGTCAGATACCTGCAGCATTATAAAACAGAGTATACAGAGGAGCTGTAAAATAAAAACAGGATGTTCTCCGGGCTGCTTTGAACACAACACTGTCAGTTTGTCTCTGTGGTTTTTAGTCAAAAGTAAGTCTAGGATTCTTAAACCTGAACCCTATTGTTTTTTTTTCACTGAGGAAAAATCTAAGAGTTACTTTGAATATTTTCTCATTTTAAAAGTAAAATTTTTCATTGTTTTTACTGGTGTCTGGTTGTAATTAGGGATGCACTGAAATGAAAACTCTTGGCTGCAACCGAAAACCAAAAATGAGGAAACCAAGGCCGAAAACCCAAATAAATGATTATGCCAATTATTAGTAGGGAGACCCGGGACAGTTGTAACATTTCTCTCTTTGGATTTGAGATTAAGCCATGCATTTTTTGTTTGTGTTGCACAGGCATTTTCTAGGCTCTTTAACCTCAAATGTGACTTTGAAAAAACATCTTTTGTAAGTCCTTAAAGGCCCTGTGAGGAGTTTTGAACTGGCTAAGAAACAGACTGAAAATGATACCGATGCCTCTTTATGACCTTCAATAGCAAACAAGACCATCAGCGACATGTCTTTAAAGTTTATGCTCAAAAAAACACTTTGAAATCAGATTTTGGTCTGCCTGAAAAGCCCTCTTCTTCAGTCCTCCTCAGAACACTCTGTTTTCTCTCTGACCACGCCCCCTCAGGAAGTGGATGTGGCCTCGGCTCTCCAGCACGTTGATCTAATGTTTACATGTTGGCTGAATATACACGGCTGCTCAGAGATCACGTTACTTCAACCCTCTGAATCTGATCCAGAATCTGACCCTGACGGAGAGGCGCCTGCAGCAGGACCTTTCTGAACCATTGGTCACAGATTTATTGTTTCTTGTTGTTTTATTTATCAGTATGTAGACGTGTGTCTTGGTACACAGCTACGACATGTAGCTATGTGGCTATGCTAATTAGCGCTAGCACTTATCCATGATAAATAAAAATCATCCACTAGATCTTCAAATCTGCAGACGTGTGGAGTAAAACCGACCTCTGCCAGAAAGGCAGGACCTTTCTGAAGGATTGGTCACAGATTCTGTGTTTCTTGTTGTTTTATTTGTCAGTATGTAGACGTGTGTCTTGTTACACAGCTACAGCTACAGCTATGAACATGTAGCTATGTGGCTATGCTAACTAGCGCTAGCACTTATCCATGATAAATAAAAATCATCCACTAGATCTTCAAATCTGCAGACGTGGGGAGTCAAAGCGACCTTTGTGTTTATTAAGACAGCCTACAACTAGCATGCCTCCCTCCTAAGCTCCTTGTTAGCACACGTGTGCAGGTAATGAAAAACGGAGGAGGGGTTGAGTTGTATTTTATACAGTCTATGGGCTGAACAAACTCCGAGCTCTGACTCCGTGACAGACCGGATATTGTTGTTACGTAACAAAAAGTAGACAGGGACACATATTTCAGGTAGAGAACCATTAAAAAGTCCATTTTGCATGATATGTCACCTTTAACTACAACAAAAAAACTGTCAGAGCCAGGCCTGGAGTCATCAGGTCAGAGGTTTTCAGAGGACCAGAAAGACAACATGGATGAGGAGAGGAGTCGGATATTAATTAATGCAGTAATTATCGCGGGAAACCTCGGTCACATGACTCCAGCATGACTGCTGCGGATCAGAGACGGACCAGACACGGATCTGGTGGAAGTCCCGTGTAACAGACTGAGCCTGTCAGAGGCAAAAACAAACACCTTTAGAGAGCCTACTTCAATGAAGTCGTCATAATGATGTAAAGGTAGAGCTCAAGTTTAAAAATAGTGGAATCACCCTTTAAATGATCACAGAGCACGAGCTGAAACACTTTCAAATACGTGATGTTTGTAGTTTTTAATGAGACACATCCTCGTCACTTCCCTGTCCTCATCCCGGGCCACGTTATACTCATGGTCACTCACCCCTTTCTGTAGTCTCTTCATCAAAAATTCTGATCCTCCGGGCTTGTGGTTGAGTTGGGGGTACTTGGCTTTCAGCTTGGCCTCCTCCGCCTTCACTGGGTTCGCATTCTTCTCCTGACAGTCCTGTGGAGACAAAAACAAACGGAGGTAAACACCTCTCCTCTGCAGCAAACAGGGACCCTTCACATGTTCAGCTCATCATACGTCTTCAGGAAGCACAGCTGGACCAGATGCTTGTGTGACAGGCGCTCGTTTACGGTCAAGCCTGCAATCCCAGAAATGCTGAAACACCGACATTCCTGCAGAAACATCTACCGGGGGGTAAACACGGACACTCCAAAACAGCACTTGGAAACGCTCTGCTGTGAGCCGGGCTTTAAAGCTACGACAGTGACTGGTGGGAACTGGAGCTACTTTATGTTAGCATGAGTCACAGTGTGATTGTTCTTTCATTACAGAGTCTCTTCTCCCCATCATGCCTGAGAGGAGAAACCTCTAAAAGGAGGACAAAGCTTGGAACAAACAAACCTGAAAAGGACTTTTAGAAGCTTGTACTGAAATTCAACAACTCTTGATATTCTTTTGGTCCCGTGCAAAAAGTCCCAAAAAATGGCTTAATAGCGCCCCCTTCTTTCCAACTGGGCATCCCTTCAACACGGTTCAACTTACATGCATGACATTCTTTTTCACATATCTATCAGGCCAAGACCTACAAAAAAGATCCATAATGTCTTAGTGAAATCCCAACAGGAAGTCGGCCATCTTTCTTTTCTTTCAGTTTTTCACCTGATTGGCAAGGGTATGTATTTAAGAGATCTGGCCCTAGTCCTTTTCTCTGATCAAGTCCAAACCACGCACATTTTGTAGTAGACACATTGAAGATTCAAAGTTATCCGAAAAGTTTCAAGACATCTAAAAATTGTGGGCGTGGCAGACATTCAGGCGATGCATCAAATGCACATATCTCGCCATAAACAGGAAATGGATTTTTGGGGGCTTTAAAATGCACAGATTCTCACCAAATCGACCACACGCATCGGCCGCGCATCCCATTTATATATTTTGGAACTCTTGTCCAAAAAATTCTATATCTGCTCCATAGCACCCCCTTAAGGATTAAAAAAAAGGGTAAAAAAAACCTCCCCATAGAGTTTTTTTTGAGCTATGTGCACGATTTGGAATATGCATATTCAGGGCATCAGGGCGCACAAAAAAGCCTCTTGCACCCATATCCTAAAACCAACAGAAGGAGCGCCACCTAGCTTTGAATGTGAAAAATGGCCCCCCCAAGTAGGGGTGCATACTTTTACGGTACACAGCAACACCTGCTGCTCATCAGGCCGTGGCGCACATCAGGTGGTGGTTGCAGGTGTGCGAGGGCCCGTTCATTGCCGCTTGCGTCTTTAATTAACATTTGAGAGCAGACTGATCCACACATGTCATCACAAGTCCTCTGCCTGTGGCATCGAGCGTCATGATAGAGCAAAGTTAGCAAGGACTCAAAGTGCTGCAGTCACACGGGGAATACCAGAACCCATCCTTTGACATTAACGTCAGATCACAAATAAAAACATGAAGGAGGTCAGCAGGTTACGGGAATAAGGACAACCTGAGAATGACTCACCTTCTACTTTTGTATTGCCGATATGAAGAGTTGAAAGCAGCTATGACATACGGCAGAGTGGAATGGTTGTATAATTTAACGCTCATAAGCTATTTCTATTTCCAGAGCATGTTCAGACATGAACAGGGATCACTTCATCTGTGATCTTTGTGTTTACTTCGCTTTCTGGTCTCCTTTTCTAAATGACAGCGTCTTATCTGTCTTTGCAAATGATCTATGCATGGAGCAATAATATGAGGCAATCATAATCACTCTTTAACAATAATAAACTGGAGCCAGTTAACATTAGAAACCTGAAAGAGCAGCTCGTCATGCCTTTCAGTGTGATAATCAAGACGGCAGTAAACCGCTTCTTCTTCTTGATAAGTTTCCACATGACAAGCTTTATTTTGTGTCCTAGGTGTCAGACTTAAGGTGCATTTCGACCAAGAGTTCTGGGGTCTTTTAGCCCCCAGAACTACTTTACCCGGACCTAAAAGGTTCCTGTGCCCCCATTGTTGTCTGCTTTTCGACCGTGGGCTGAAGTCCTGGGTAGATTGTGCAAATCAGGCCAGTGATGTATGGAGGGGAAAAATAGTAAATGCACTACACCACCAGACCAGTAGAGGGCAGTAAAACAAAGACGAATGCCATTCATCACAGATGACACCATAGAAGCAGACGGACAGGCAGGTATCATTATGAGCAACACAACAGTTAGCCTGTTAGCATGAAGAGACTCAGCTGGTCTGTTTTAGATGGTGCTATATTTCATCACAGATGGATTCACTGAATCAACACGTGAGAGGAGATAAGCGCGAGTAGCAAAGACGTTTCAACACGGCTTTAAAATCCTTTTGAATAAAAAATTTATCAAAAAATAATTGACAAAAAAAATTGAAAAACAAAAAATTGAAAAACAAAAAATTGAAAAACAAAAAATTGAAAAAAAAATTTTTGGGAAAAAAAATTTGACAAAAAGAATTGACAAAAATTTTGAAAAAAAAAATTTGACTAACAAAATTTGAAAAAATAAAAAAAAAAATTGGCAAAAAAGTTTGAAAAAAAAAAATTACATTTTTTTTTCACAAAAATAAATTTGACAAAAAAGTTGACCCGGAGCCTGTCGAAAAAAAATAGTTTTCCTCAAATTTGAAATTGTGCTCCAAAAGCAGAAAAACATGAAAAGATTTGAAAATTTTGCGCCTGCGGTTAAAACATGGAAAAAGCAATGAATGAATCAACACGAGAGAGGAGATAAGCGCGAGTAGCAAAGACGTTTCAACACGGCTTTAAAATCCTTTTGAACTCAAAAAGCCGTGGCAGAGATCGGCCGGCGTTTTGGTTTAAACAGCGACCCTGTTAACTGGAGACTCCCAGCCGGATGCATCCCTCATAAACGTCTTTAGACGATCATTAAATATCTGATGAGGATATTTGGAAATCTTAATAAAAACTAAACTAGTTTGCATTCCCAGGAACTCCCTCTGTGTTTCAACAGCTGTGTAAACTCCACAAACACTGACACGTTCAGCTGAAGGTCTACAGTTTACAGGGTCACTTTTAAAACCGGAACACCGGGAGGAGAGACGCATTCACGGTGGGCTGAGAGAAGACTACTGTTACAAGCTGCTAAATCAAGAGAATCACAGCTTCTTCTTTTGAAAAGTACACACACATACAAAAAAGATAGAACAAATAAAAACTAATGAAAGAAAGAGAAATCAAGAGAATCACAGATGTGTGTGATGTTATTGTGGACGGAGGTCGGAATAAAAACACTGCGGTTAATCTACCAATCAGACACGTTCAGCATTGCAGGCCCTGCCCCCCCGAAAGTCCTGGGACCTTTGAAAAGTACTACCCCAGAGCAGAGGCTTTTTAGGGGGAAGATTTTTTACCCCTGAACTAAATTTAGAACCTGGCTCCACCGGTCAAAACGCACGTAGTTCAGGGGTAAAGTTCCTCCGGTTGAAAAGCGCCTTTTGTGTCCTCGGTGTAACACTTAAGAAGCCATTGATGACAAAGTTCACAGTTTAATCCCTGCTGTCTTCTCATCTGCATTCACTGGTGACGTTTTTATGATCACTCATAAAGAATCCTGAAATTGAGGTCACAAAGAATGAAGTTGACAAAGCATTCTGGTTCTTAAGACGCCAGGAAGCAATAACAAAAGCATGAGGTGGCCTTTTGTATACACAACAGACGTTTGTGTTGCTCTTCGTTAACACCACCAGCCAAACTGGAAGGTACCAGCCATTCAAGTCCCTGACAGGTGTAAACTGAAGTCAGTAATTCAAGCCATCGGAACACACCTTGTTTGTGCAGGTGAATGTGAATCATTGGCTCTGACTGCACATTCACACTCTGTCAGGTTAAAGAAGGTGTACAGGCATGAACAGCTACAGCAGAGGCCATTTCTGCACTCTCTTCACACACACCTGGAGCTCCCGGGCAACACGCGGTGCAGGCGAGATAGGGCACTCAGCCTGGAACAGCCTGCCAGGGCCGGGGCGAAAATGTGACTCAGGACATGGAAGCCAATGAACTGAGTCCCTCAGGAGAAGGGGGTGGAGGGGTGGTGGTACTGAGTGTGCTGATTCACTTGGGTTCATGAGGAGAAATTTATGAGATACTATATTTGACCCCAATGCAGGGAGGCGGCAGAACCCAAAACCAGTGGATCGGTTTTTAATGGCAGAACAGGGGGAGAAAAAAGAAACCTGAGGTAGTTTCAAAGTTTGACTTCCTGCTTGTTTCAGTGTCCTCAGTTGTTACGCTCTGAAAGAGCTGAGGCCCTGCAGAGTCTGACCTCAAGCTAACACCTGTCCACAGATTTTCCAGAGCCTGTGGAAAGAAACTGAACCCACATGACGACTCTTTCATTCCAGCATCAATGGGAAGAGTGTTTGGCAAGTCTGGTCGCACACTAGAGAAGCAGCTCACATTAGCTGTATGCATAGACTGTATAAAATATGGACGTAGTATCCGTGACGTCGCCCATCTGTTTCTGGGATCTGGCCAATAGTCGGTGGCAGCCATATTGCTGATGTCGTGCGATTGTGACGTAAAGAGGCGGGCTTTGAGCCTCCTCGCCAACGGCTACAGTGTTCCCGCCTGTCAGTCAAGTCAGCTGTGCCTCTCATTGGAAGACTAGTAATCTCAATATCTTTGAAATTACAGCGTTATGAAATCCCTCACCCCCTGTACAGCGTGTGCCGACCGAATGGACGTGTTGTGATCATATCTGAGAGTTTATGTTGCTTCCATGCTGTCGAGTGTCGCTCAATAATGCCTCTGCTTGTTCCCAGTGCCTCATCAAACCTGTTTCACACTACAACAGGTAAGGGATGGCCAATAGGTGTGTGAGGAGACGCGCCAATCTGTAACCTGCTGTGCAACCAGTAAAGTAAACCCAAGGACAAGGTGTAACATCCACATGTGTTATTCATCTGTCATGTACATCCAGGTGTTTTTAAAGACTGGCAATAAAGATATGTGAATTATCAAGCAACTAAAGGCCTTATCTGATATCTTACAGTTTTATGGAGCGCTTCAGGGCTGCACAGGTTTGGCCTCGCCCTCCAAATGGGCGGCACAGGTTTGATTCCAACCTGCAGCACTTTACTGCATGTCATTCCCCCCTCTCTCTCTCTCTCTCTTTCCAAGTTCCTAGTGTAACCACTGTCCTATCCTCCAATAAAGACATAAAAAGGCTCAAAATAAACATTAAGAAGGGCATCTGGATTGAAAATGATCTGATGTGATGCATGCAGGTGAGAAAAACATGCATGCAGGCTTGCATATGACAGGCCTCAGGATAGTGAGCATGCTTTTTGAAGCAGTCAGATAAAAAAATGAAGGTAGCTATCAGTGAAGTTTATCAATTTGTGCAAATAAGTGCAGAAAAATGCCTGGAAAAACAAGTTGTTAACACAAGTAATGCATCAATTTATCATCACATTTGCATCATTATAATGCAGTCTATGTTGTATAATATATTGCAGGCCCAATTTCTTCCAGATTTTTCACAGAGTTCTGCAGACTAGCTTACTTTTGGATCCTGTTAGCCTGTTTTCGCATTGTGCAAACTGATCCTACGACACAAAAACAGCAGACATAAATAGCAGGCCCTATGCTACTGGATGCATTTTCTATCCCATAATGTAGTCTGATAAAAAAAAAGTGCACATCTCTGTCGTTGTTATGACACTGTGGAAATGCGGAACTACCTCTGTCACATTGCAGATGTTGTCACAGACAGGGGGGGAAGACCATCTGGAGTCTCAGGCCATGTGACAGCCAGGACTAAGAGTTAAACTGGCCTCCCTGATGCATGCGTCTCCACTGGATCGAAGACCACTTACTTAATTAGCCACATTACTGCCTTTATTTAGTGACTTTCGGCCTGTCATGGCATGTTTTCAGACCCTTCCAGGACAGACCAATGAGGCCCCGAGCTGTTGTGGACTTCCCAGCCAATGACACAAGGCAAGGGGACAAAACAAAGTGACACACTAGCAAGGTGCTCTTCCAGCAGGGTCAGACACAGTGGTGACATTTCAGACACACATATATATTCACCCCAGCTTTAAAGTCTCCCCTGCTTCTGCTGAGCAAACACAGTTTACTTAAGCTAGCTGGTGTTAGCATGCTCGGTGGTTAGCCAACAACACTGAGACAGCAGAGAGAGAAGGAACCCACCTGTTTTTCGTCCTCGTAGTCCACCTGCGTGTCGGAGTCCAGGTTTTCCGTCGACATGGTGTGTGTGTGTGAGATAAAGCAAGTGTCCCGTTCAACGGACAGCTCACAGAGATGAGAACACAAGGCACCGTTAGATGTACCTGGACTGTAATCCTCCTTTTCTAGACACGACTGCTGCTGCTGCTGCTCCCCAACAAAGATGGCGTAACGAGCTGTGACATCAGCAGCTAGGGTAGGTTTTCCCTGCATGTGATTGACGGATTACAGTAACCAATAGGAGAGAGGCAGCCGTTCGCTCGGAGCCAATGGGAGCTCGAGCCCTGTGATTGACAGCTCTGTTGTCCAATCAGCGTTCTTTATGTATGGCCGCACTGCATCAACACAAAGCACCTTTTTGACACAAAATGTACACTAACCACGAAACTTGTGTGCATTTTATTCAACACAGTTTACATTATTGCAACACATTAATACATTTCAGGCTCGTCAAACAGTGATAGTTGTCATTTATGTTGTTTTTTGTTATACACTCAGAACAAGCACTCTGCTCCCTGATTGGCTGCTTTATGAAGATGGCCCCGCCCACTAATCAAACGTTGAGCGGGAACGAGTGTTAGCAAGTTTTCACAGCTAGCTAGCTAACATTATCTAAACTCAATTTATCTTTTATTTTACTGCTTTTTCTCGTCTTATCTTTCAACAAAGCAATGGCGTGTGTTCAAAAAGTGCGAACTTCACAGGTGAATATGTTTTAGATTGCTTGCTAATGTGAAATCAGTGTTTTAAAAGCTTGTTAGCTAAGTTTACAAATCACTAATAATGCTAATGATACTAATGATGCAAATTATGCCAATTATGCTAATTATGCTAATGCTGCATGCAGAGAGAGAGTTGAATGGTTTTAGTAATATTTGAATAATGATTGATGCAAAAACTCAAAACAAACTAGTGTTTTTTAAAATATTTTTTCTGGTTAAATGTCTTGTTAGACTTCATTTGAGGCACAAACCAGAAAAAATGTCTTATTTCAAGGTATTATGAGTAAAAAAAATAAGGCCTGAAATGCTAAAAAATAATCTTTTTAAGTCTTATTCCATTATTTTCGTCCTGTAAGGTGTTTTTTTTCTCATATTAAGCCTTATAAGAGTTTTTTTTTTTTTATATAATTCACTTTTTTTTATTGTTTTCAAAAAAGTGAAAAATTCAAGAAGAAATAAAACAATACAGAAAACAAATACATTTCACATAAAAGGTAGTAATAAGGCCAATGACAAAAGAAAGACATAACACTACCAAACAAACAGTAATAAAAACAAAAATAAGTAAATAAATAAAATAAAATAAACAAACAACAAGCTAATTTCTCACAAGAGCTCAGTGCATCGCAACCACTCACACATTCTCATTACACTCATAAACAAAGGTAGTTATTCCGTATTTTATTATATCCATAAAAAACATCTCCTGTCTGTTATTTACCTTAAAAATGAGTTGTTCATAGGTAGCTTTTTTAGTCATTATAAGCTATTTCTTATTAGTGTAAGACAAAATAACTTCTAACATATTAAATTACTTCTTAAAACTCACTTTTATAGACTTGCTTTTATGTGATGTCGTCTTCTTACTGCTTATCTTATCATTGCACTTTCTATCCCATCTTATTTTCCTTTAATTGTTTTACTCTCTTAATATCTCATTTACAGCCTTTATTGATTTTATTCATCTTGATTTATTTATTTATTTTACTTTATCTCTTGTTATTGTCTTTTAGCTTCTTAGCTTTTATTTATTCTATTACTTTTATCTTTAAATGCTTTATCTATATTGATGATTTTATCTCTGTGTTGCATTATTTCACCTTATTGCTTTTACCCCTCTTTTACTGCTTGTAGCCCCTTTTTATTCTTTCTTTCCTTTTATATTTTTAATGGTCCTACTTTCTTGGTCCTTCTGGTCTCAGTAAATATCGCTGGGTTCTTGTGTTGCCTGGGTTGAATCATTGTTTGGGTCTTTTGTGTTTGTTTTCCATATGTGCCCAGTTGTTTGTCAAGCACTTTGTAAACCATGGTTTTTAAAAGGTGCTTTAGAAATAAAGGTATTATTATTATTCTGAGTTTTGAGATTTTGCAGTGTATACGCCCAGCCAGCAGTCAAAGGTCCATAGCAGGTCTATTCATTGTGATGGAACAGGAAGAATAATACAATATAAACGAAATATCTATGAATTAAAGAGAATATCTTGTCATCTTCCTTTTGGGACAAACATAGCAAGTATAAACACATCAAACTTAGACAGCCATTCATGTTTTTGCTCACCTGGACTCCATGATATTCCAGGGTTTTGATGAGTGACTTCATGAAACAACAACTGAATAAATCCCACATCTCAAAGTCTGTTTTCTTCTGGAATATTTTATAAAATCAACTGACTTTAAAGGTCAGAGGAAAAACACCAGACCTTACCTGCTCCACCAGGAATCTTTGGCTTCTAGATACATGAGATGTTACACATGATTCAGAGCTCAAATTCCTTTTGATCTGTACATATGTTCACACAGAAAGTGGTCAAACCATTTTTCTTTAAATGTCAGAAAAGCTTATTTTTCATGGAGTCAACATTAGAGCACAGATTATTCCTTTAGATATAATGTTGCTCCACATAAATGCATTCTTGTTTATTTTGTCCTCTGTTTTTTTTTATCAATTCCACCGTCAGATCATTTGAATCTGAATTTCTGGCATCAGAGCAAATCTTTGAACCCCCAGAAAGCATTGCATAGTTCTTTTCTGCACAGTGTCTACATTTTTGGAGTCTTTTAAACCTTCAGACTCCTGCAGCATAGTTAAATATGTGGGATAAACATGCATCATAAAGTTGAGTGGGTAAATACGCAAAAGACAGTCATTTAAAATATTCTGTTGATGTTTTTTTTCCAGAGATAAAAGCTTACATAAGTTGTGCAAACATTGCAGACTTTATTTGCATGAACAGTCGAGGTGTTGTGTCAATGTTTCAGATGCAGCTGTTGGCTCATTTCCGCTGTTTGTGTTGACTGTAATGAGTAAGCAGACCTCCCTATATGTGATTCATCCGTCTCTCTCCTGCAGGATACTCAGCTGTTACCCAATCAGGTTATCTCCGAGCAGCAGTCTTTGGTTTTGATGAAGAAGCTGCTGGCCATTGCAGTGTCTGGCATCACCTACCTCCGGGGCCTGTTCCCAGAGAAAGCCTATGGGAGCAAATATGTTGAAGGTTAGATTACTGATGGGCTAACAGTGGCTATCAAGCTCCACTTTTACATGTGGAAATATGTACAAAGGAGATTCTTTCTTTGCTGTTTTTCTTCCCACAGATCAGAAAGTGATGATACTCAGAGAGGAGCGCAGCTGTCCTGGGGCCAGTCAGATTGTCGAGTGGTAAATATTAACAACCTAATAACCACTTACTAGACAAAGTCATGAATCAGCTCCACTTGGGAAGCAGTGTTCTGGTTTTGTCTTGCCTTTAGTGTTCAAATCAGGAAATAATACCTATTATTAAACAATGTCTCATTGAGTCAAGACACTGAATATACAACGCAGCATTTTTGGCACAACTTTGACCATCAACATGCCTGTTATAAGAGTTATATGACAGTTTGCAAGGCTAATTACGTTCATATAATAGCCGTACATGGTCCTATTGTGTCAAATAAGAATATCAGTGGTGTAAATATTATGAACAGCCTTCTAGAAACATCCACTGTTCACTTCAGTCTGCTACAGCAATGCATTCAATCACAGATATAACACGAAAAGGCTGTGAATCATATCTTTGAGGCGTCACTTCAAACATACAGTGGTGTATTGGTGCCCTTCTGAACTCTGGTGCAGGTGATATTATGATCCGTTCAACCTCTAATCAATCCGTATTTGTGCCGCATGAAGAAACTTTTTTTTTGAAACACAAAATGATACATGTTGTTATTCAAAGTTGAGTCAAATTAAGCAGAGGAGAATTTCTTAGACTGTAATTCTATATTTATGTCTTGAAAAATGATCTCAATGCATCCAAACAAAGTCTGATACTCTGAGTTATTATTATTTTGTTTTCTATGTAATGTACACTACCAGTCAGAAGTTTGGACACACCTTCTCATTCAATGGTTTTTATTTATTTTAATTATTTCCAACATTGTAGATTAATACTGAAGACATCAAAACTATGAAATAATCTGGTTTCACCATAATCTGGATTACAACAGTAGTCAAATAGGGCTATCCACTGTGTACTAACCCTACCTCTGAACAACACAACTGATGGTCTCAAACACATTAAGAAGGCAAGTCATTCTACAAATGAACTCTTGACAAGGCTCATGTTAATTAGAAACCATTCCAGGAGACCACTTCATGAAGCAGACTGAGAGAATACCAAGAGTGTGCAAAGCTGTCATGAAGGAAAAAGGGGGCTACTTTACAGAATCTAAAATATTAAACATATTCTGCTTTGTTGAACACTTTTTTTAAAATTAAATAATTCCATATATGTTCTTTTATAGTTTTGATGTGTTTGGTATTAATCTACAGTGTTTACAATAATTAAAATAAATACAAACCCTTGAATGAGAAGGTGTTTCCAAACTTTTGACTGGTAGTGGAGATGAAGCTGCCTGACTTTTATGCCTCTGGCCAAAATCTGGTCAACAAGTTCCAACACTTTTCAGACCATGTGCGATCAAAACGAATTTATTAAACCAATACCAACAGAGGTACAAAAACAAATGAATGGCACATGTAACAATGATGATAACTATGATCATTTGTGCTGTAACAATCCTTGATTTATTGCAACACTTGAGCAGTTTTTTGGGAACCTTTTGGAAAGTCCGGTTTGTCTTATGACTGGAAAGATTTACATAACAGCTTTTTTTTGTTTGTTTGTTTTTAACTTTATGAACTTTTTAAATTAAATCATAGTTCTTATAAAGATTGAAGAGAAAAAAAACAGGGAACAAGTTGACATGAGGTCATAAAGTTATCCTAACAATGAAAGCAACTTTTGCCTCATTCAAGTGAGATATATATACTAAATCATGAAAGATGTTTTTCACTGGGTAAATAAATACTCAGTTCTCCCCTGGTGTTCTTTGGAGCTACGTATATGGAATAGATCATTTGTTATAAAATATATAGATGTTTAGAATATTTAGATGAAGAGGCCAGAGGTAGGGCAGCTTTTCTGAAGCCAATATATTTTACTGGCTTCATCATTTGCAGGTAAGCATCGTATTTACTCAGTCCATGAGGGATATGTCCGAGGTGAGTTTTGGAGAAACTGGAGTGCATCTGTCACGTCTTCAGCAAGGCTTTTATATACCATCGAGTGCAGCTCACGTACAGCCAGTTATACCTAGAAATCACTTCTCTACTGAACATTATATCGTGTCTAATGTCATGCAGTATCGTCTTGCTGAGATGCCAGAACTCTTAAACAATGACTTTAAGTTCACTCTTACCGTAGTCACTGTTGTGCTTCCAGGATGCAGGGTTGTTTTGAGGCCATCGAGAAGAGATATGTAAGTCCCACCTGAGTCAGATGATTAGTTATGTATGCTTCATAAAGGTAGACCACAGCAGGCCTCATATACATTATCCTGTGCCTCATATTTAATAATGTTATCAAACTTAATCCTGTTCTACTCTCTCCAGCTGCGGGCGGTGATCATGTCTGTAAGTACTTCTTTAATCTGTGTCATCCTCTTATGTTCAGTGATTTTTATTCTTCACTTTAATAGAACTTAAACTAAAAGAACTTTTCATGTTGATCATATTTATTCTGTTTGGCTTTTTTTTTATAGATCTACACCAACCAGGAGAACCCTCAGGTGATGTGCAGGCCGTCTCTTGTCTTTGTTGATGTGTAACAGCGCTGAGGTTTCATGTGTTCTTATCTTTCAGAAAGTGACTGAGTTTTATCAGTTTAAGATCCAGTACACCGATGAAGGAGCGCAGATGGAATTTGAAAGGTGGGTTTTCCCTTTTGGTTTAATTGACACTCATGAACATGTCTTTGAAATGCACTGATGTGACCTCAAATCAATGCAGGACAAGAAAACAAAGTTGACTTTACACAGACAATTATGTATTTTTTCTTTGGTCAGTTCATCTTGATGTAATTTTAGCTGCTAGCATACTTAGGTCAATTTATCTGCACAAAAAAAACAAGTAAATGTATAGCCATAAATAATAATAATAATAAATTTTATTTATAACGCACTTTTCATTTCTAGAAATCTCAAAGTGCTACAGGCACACAGTAAAAACAAACTTTTAAAAGCAGTACTTAAAATCAGTTAAAAGCCTCTTTAAAGAGGAAGGTCTTTAAATGTTTTTTAAAAGCATCCACAGTCTGTGGGGTTCTGAGGTGGCTGGTCAGGGAATTCCACAGACGTGGTGCAGCAGCACAAAAGGCCCGATCTCCCATGGTCCGGAGCTTGGTTCTGGGAGGGTGGAGGAGGTTCTGATGTGGAGTGCGTGAGTTCCGGGTTGGGGTTTGCTGGGTGAGGAGTTCTTTTAGGTAGAGTGGGGCGTTTCCATAGATGCACTGATGGGTGATGAGTGCGATTTTGTAGTTGATTCTTGCGGTGACGGGAAGCCAGTGAAGTGTGCGGAGTACTGGGGTGATGTGTTCGTGTTTTCTGACTCTGAGTAGGATCCTGGCTGCGGTGTTCTGAATTAGTTGGAGTTTGTGGAGATTTTTGATGGGGGTCCCGATGAGGAGGGCATTGCAGTAATCGAGCCTGGAGGAGATGAAGGCGTGGACGAGCTTTTCAGCGTCAGATACGGTGAGGGAGGGGCGGAGTTTGGCAATGTTCCTTAAGTGAAAAAAGCAGGATTTGGACAGGTGTTTGATGTGGTTGTCGAATGTTAGGTGAGGGTCCAGTCTCACACCGAGGTTGGTGACAGCAGATGAAATGGGGATAGATTGTCCAGAAAAGGTGATGGTGGTTATGGGGGATGATTGGACCTGGTGGGGGGTGCCAATAAGTATGGCTTCGGATTTGGAGCAGTTTAATTGAAGGAAATTTTGGCTCATCCACGCCTTCATCTCCTCCAGGCAGGTGGTGAGTGTTGAGAGAGGTGATGGAGCAGTTGAGTTGGTTTTGATGTACAGCTGGGTGTCGTCGGCATAAGAATGGAATGAAAGTTCATACTGGCTGATGATATGACCAAAAGCTACCACTAAACTATATATATATATATTTTTTTTTTTTTAAACCAAATTTTATTCATTTTAACATTTAAAAACTGCAGTAAGACAAACAGAGACAAGCAAATTAGTACATTTATGCAAAGTTAATAACAGAGAATGCACCTAACAAAAAATAAAATAAAGAAAAATAATAATTATAATACAGAAACAAATAATATCAAACAAACAAAGAAGGACACACTAAAATAATTTCACAGCATTTAAGGATGTTTTAAAAAATCTGGCATCTTGGCTAACTGTTGCTTTGAATAATGACAAACTGTCCTATTTATTTCTTCAGCAACAACAACAACAACATGATGTCGATGTCGAGCGGGAGCACAAAGAAGGCGAGCATCCTGCTGGTGAGGAAGCTCTACATGCTGATGCAGAACCTCGGACCTCTGCCGGACAACGTGTGCCTCAACATGAAGCTGGCTTACTATGAAAACGGTGACACAAACACACACAAACACACACACACACACTCACACACACGAATGTCACATAATGATGATTTATATAAATTCATCACCCACTCAGTTTATTAAGTTAACATGCTTATTTTCTCCTGAGCTTGTTTCGGGCTCTTTGTGTGTGAGTTTGTTAAGATTCACAGAGTTGCTGCAAAGCTATATTTCATTGTTTACAATATTTAAAATGTTAAAGACAAGTTTCTCTGTATGGACTGTATCTTTAGTGTTTTTAAACTGAGATTAAATCTGATAAATGTCACTTTTTCTTCTTCCAGATGATTTTAAACTTAAGTTTTTGTTCCCTCTGTCTCTGTTTATTCTGCTGTTTGCAGTCACTCCTCAGGACTACCAGCCGCCGGGCTTCAAGGAGGCCGATGGCGACACCATGGAGTTCGAGAGGGAGCCGGTCCGACTCACCATGGGCGAGGTGGTCACTCCCTTCCACACCCTGGAGCTGGACATGACCACAGAGAGACAGCGACTGGAGCAGGTGTTGAACCTTATATACACTCAGTCCTGTTCACTGTCTCAGAGTTTTATATGCACCGTCTTAAGTGGACAGCTTTCTGACCTTTGTCTCCTGGTAACAAGGTTCCCTGCAGTCAGCACCTCTGGGAGCTGATTTGTCAATGACACATGTGCATGTTGTTAAATGTCTGCAGGTGGAGGAGAGTCTTTGTGTGAAACAGAAGTGGGTTCTGAAAATGGAGGAGGGGGGCGTCTTTTCGGAGGTCAGCACGCCGACACAGGGAAAGATGGGAAAAGTAATTTACCATCATATTTACTGCTTTGTTCTTAGTTTAAAGTGATGTGCTCCATACCAGGGTCATCTTTTTTAACTGCTGGGTCCTCTAACACATATGCTGGGATCTCAAGGTTTTGGAATAACCCCTGAAGTTTGCTTCATTAGTCAGACTATGATAGCTGCAGGATTATGCACTCTTCAAAGTATTTCCTGTATAAACTCAATCAGGTCGAAACAGATTCATCTTTAAAGCACATTTATAAACAACTCATGTTGACCAGACTGCTGTACGGCGAGGACAGTCAGTTAAATGAAATAAAATCACAGTACAAGATTAAAAGGACACATAGCACTCTGTATTAATGATGATTTTTGCTCCTCAAGGGTCTCACAACCTTTTTTTTTTACCCCAAAACAAGCGTTACATCGTTCTGTTCTTCTCTGCAGAACATCAGAGTCTGTGATCTACCCCGGATCAATGTGTCATTGGTTTGCTTCTGAGTAGGGGTGAGCCCCACTAAGGATTTGCTTAGTCGAATCTGATTCATCAGATTCTGCCCATAGTCGACGAATAGTGGAGTGTTTGTTGTTTTTCCTTATTGACCCAAAGTCTGCATGATGGTGACCTCATGACAATATTACGCATAACCATTTACAATTAAGAGACTCATAGCTTAAAGTAAAAGGGACAACAGAATATTATAAGTATAAAACTTAGATTTTTTAAATCTATGTTGCAAAAACAACGAGGTGATGAAGGAGAGAAAACTCAAATAAGGCCACCATCAGTTAAACATGGAACAACGCTCCACTATAGAGAAAGGAATCAGGAGATATTTAAACAGTGTTCACACAGCAGAGAGCAGCACTGCAGAGGGTAGTCTGTCCAACTTAAGACTAAACATTTGTATAATGTTCAAAATCAAACCTGAACCAGCTAAAGGGTTTTTAAATCTCTTAACAGAACCTTTTAAAACATTCTTTCATCTCGTCTTTGTCTGCTTGAGTCTTTTCAAATTGAACGTGAGGAAAACCATCGTGTGTACGGGCAGAAGTGTGCTCCTTGCTTTGTTGACTGTAAATCCTGTCTTTGAGAATATCCTCTCTGATGATGTGGAGGTGGATGGGATGCTGTGGATTGTTTTGAGGCTTCAGACAGCTTTGGGTATCCCTCCTGGTTCTTTTGGCCCCGTACAGTTTTTGTGTGGTCCGGTAATCCTTGATCTTACAGACCTCTTCATGAAGCTGCTCCTCATCTTCATTAATATTTTTTAGGATGAACTGAAGTTTTATTTCCTGACATTTTGAGCTGCCATGAACGTAGAAAGATTTAAAGGCCAGCTGAGGTACGTCTGCTCCACAGGTCCTGCTAAATGGGAGAGTCCACCTTTAATTACCAGGGGAGATTTAATTACCACTTTAAGGAGATTTAACACTTCAAGAGATGCTCTCAGAATTACATTAAATAAGTTTATGTTTATATCAAAATAGGATAAATGAGACACTATTTTTACGGAAAACAGGAAAATAATGTAAAATTAGACATTGAGCACCCCCATGGTTTGAATGGAATGATCCACGTTTCATATGCAAATATTCAACTATGAGATTGGCAGTCGACTAAGACTCCTTAGAACGAATCGTCCAATATTCGACTATTTGGGGTCACCCCTACTTCTGAGTCTAAATAGTTTGTTAGGCTTGAAAATATGTGACATGTTTCACAAAATACCAAGAAAAAATAGATCAAGACTCAAGCAGCTTTATCTAAAAGGTAAAAAAAAAATTGTCAGTGAAGTCTGGAGTATTTGAAGATCACAACTGACGGTGTAGAAATCTGTGACGGTCTGTAATCTCAAATTTCAGCGTACTTTGATTAGCTGTATTAAGGATTATCCTGCAGCCGTTACATCACATTGCACAGCTGCAGACTGAAACAACACACTGAGGGAAATTCCCAAGATTTAGTATCTCTTATTGATTTTTATTCAGTGTGCAGTGTGTTGATTAGCTTCATTATTGATGTTGGAGTTGGGAAATGCTGAAACGTTGACCTGCAGGCTTCAGGTCAGACAGATAGTTTTTAGTTGATGTCAGTGTCTTTACATCGTGTTATCACATCATGATGTTATGTTTTTATCTTCAGAGCCATGTGATTGAGGACGTGGAGAAGCCTGACAATGAGAGCATTGACTTGGATAACACGGGTAAATCTTCACACTTCACTTCCTGCTTGTTTGTTCCTCAAAGTTTGTGTTTATCAGTGATTTTGGAGTGAAGATCGTGAAGATATAAAAGATTGGACCTAAAACCTACAAAATAGATCACGTTATAACACAACAGTTTCCTCCTTAAGTTCTAGAAATCTTCAGTATCCAGAAAACATTCCTCAGATACTTGAACTGGAGTTGTGAATCTGTGCAAACATGAGAGCGTCTTTCTTTCTCTACATGCAGAGATCCAGATGAGTCACCAAGAGAAGATCGAGAGCTGTGAAGAAGTCACAGAGGTAGGTGTGATATAAGCTACACTGACCACAACGCATATCAAACGAGTGTGCACACTCTGCTGCAGAAGGTAAGACGGGAGAATCTGCCAACCTCCAACTGTGTGCACCCGCCTCAGTTAACGGCTGCTTTTTGCAAGCCTGTGATTTACACACACTGAGTGTTTCCGCTGCAGCGTCTTTCCCCGCTCTACACAGTGTTAGCCTTTGACACAGGCTTTCAGTTATAACGTCTTGTAATTAGAATTTTACTTATAATCAGTTTGTATCAAACCCAGATACAGGAGGAGTTTTTTTTTAAGTAAGGGATCATGTTCCTTCTTTCCATAACAACCTGCTAACCATACATTATTCCACTCATTACCCGCCAGTTAGCGTTCCATGGTGATGGATTCTTATCTGCCTGTTGCGGTGGATTGAACATGAAACTGTCCTCATCCAGCTCTCCTTCTTCTCTGAGCTCTGCGCTTCACACACCTTTAAAAATAAACTAATGTCACAACTTTGAACCCTGCTGCTATCATCACCACCGCTCATGGTTTAAGTTTCTTTGTAGAGATTGATAGGATACTACGTCCATTATTTATACAGTCTATGGATAATCATAGGAGCTTCTTGCCCTCCAATGCCACTGTTGCTTCACTGATGGGAGTGGTGAGCAGGGGAGCACTTCAGTCTAGAATCTGTCCCCTAGATATCCCTGAATATTCCCATTTCTACGCTGTACCTTTTAAGGGATCACAATTTTTGCTTGCAGTTTTGTGCTTTGGCATACCAAAGATTTATTGCTTATTTTAAGAGCAGAAAACATTTTGAAAGGGTTTTAAACATTCAGTTAAATGCACTTTGTTGTAGTTAGTTTCCACACAAGATGGAGAAACAGCAAAAATAAAAATAGAAACATTTGAATGTAATCATTTATTGATTATTTGTATAGAAACAAGTATGAAGCACACACTCCACAGCATTTGTAGGTTAAGCTTGCAGTGCCTGCTCCTAGATGGGTCTTTAAAAACACACAAAAGCCATCAACTGATGCAAAATAAACAAACTTAACAATGACACCAACAGAACAATACAACACAGGCACTATCATGCAACATTACATAAAAAACAAGGAGCACACAGTCATATATGGAGACACAACTGAGCCCACTTCAAAGCTCTGAAAGGTCTTCTTAAATAAGTGAAGTGACTGCAGACTCTGTGTAAACACGGAGCAGAGAGCAGCCCTAAGTGCACTTTAAGGTCGAAGGCGTTACGGACCATCTGTCCCCTCTCAGATGGACACTCTGGTGAAGGAGGCCTCCGGCATGGAGGTGGGTCTGAAGAGGACCAGGAGTGGACGGGTCATCAAATCCACCACGGTCAGTCAGCCTCTCACACCTCAACGGGGTTACTTATTCTCTCTTTGAACAGACAGCTAGACAACCTGAGACCCTTTGACCCTTTGAATTTGGGTCTTTTGTGACCTGTTAGTGAGAGACCTTTTATGCAATAAAACAAGGGGTTCACTTAAGTTGTTTTGCATCATTTGTTTTGTTTAATACAGCACACTACAGCTGGCTATTTGAGTATTGTTTACATGAGTAGAGCCTCTGTGGTTTCAGTGAGAGCTGAAGTGGAAATATCTCTAGAATTATGAACAGCAGAAGAAAGAAATTCAGGTTTTAAAGATAAAATAATAAACACAAGCTCATAAATGCAGCAGATTATTTCCTCTCATGATAACTGTGTTGATGAGTGTGAATGTGTGTGTGGACAGGAGACAAACCTGACTGTGAACAACAACAGAGTGATGGCTACAAGGTCCAAGGAGGTGAGAAACTCTACATATAAATACGAATCTGTTCCTGCAGCTGTAACATAAAGACACTTCTTAAAGTATGAATTATTAAGAGCTTCAGTTTGGTTCCCTTGCATGAGTTGGTTTGAAACCCAGCCTGTGTGTTTTGGATTTCTGCTGGTTTAACAGCTGTTCTTCAACAAATAGAGTGTTTCTACCGAGATGGGTCTTAAAATGGAAACTGCGTAGGATCCCCGTTTGCTCCACAGATGAGTCAGCGCTGATCACTTTGGTTTCTGAGTGGGATGTTGTCTGTCGGTACACTCATAAAAATTCAGTGGTTAGCTTGTTGTTAGCTGAATGTTTCCTCTGCTGCTTTCAGTTTTCTCAGTACGACATCCCCACCAGCCAGGAATCGACGTCCTCCAGCGTCGCAGCCCCCGCGAAGAAGCGCAAATTCAGCGAACCCAAAGGACGCATCTGACCTCACAGGAAACCATTACCGCAGCTGCTTTAGTTCACATTTGTGCTTTTTAAATTTTGCTTTGGATCTCAAGTTTCCAGACTGTTTTTTTTTTAAAGAGTTTGACTCATTTTAGTGTTATTTTTGTTAGGTTGTTTGCTCTACTGTTTAGTTAAATACATTAAAATGAACCATTTACAGATTTGAGTTCAAATGCTGATGAACTGCTCTTACAATTTACAATTACACTTGTTTACATGTTACAAGTCAGAGTTATATATTCACAAAGAAGGATTTCATACTTGAATAAAGTGCTAAAATAAATCAGGTGTTGCAGTTATTCAATTAAATCCAGGTTGGCTTCATTTACAGTCTATTGTGTTCATCAAATACCCTGAAGGCAAACTGAAGCTCTCTGTCAGAACAACCACACTTTTACTCCTTTTCCTCCAAGTCAGATCCAGGGCTGGTTTGGAGCCAGTGTCTGATCTGAAACCAGTTCAGAAGCAGCAAAAATGTGACGTGTGAACGTAAAAAATGTGGTACTTCACAGCTACATCTTGAACGTATATTGGTGTTTAAAAATATGAGGCTCTGAAAATAAGATTCTACCATTTTTTCACGTGTATTGCAAAGAAAAATAAGTGTTTTTATTCAGACCAAAATGTTTGTATTTTAAAGGTGACATATCATGCAAAATGGACTTTTTAAAGGTTCTCTACCTGAAATATGTGTCCCTGTCTACAAACCCCCCGAGAATGAAAAGAATCCATTCTGCCCCTGTTCTGATTTCTCCACCTTTCTGTAAATGCGTGTAAAACGAGCCGTTTCAGACTTCAGTGTTTTTGTTACGTAACAACAATATCCGGTCTGTCACGGAGTCAGAGCTCGGAGCTTGTTCAGCCCATAGACTGTATAAAATACAACTCAACCCCTCCTCCGTTTTTCATTACCTGCACACGTGTGCTAACAAGGAGCTTAGGAGGGAGGCATGCTAGTTGTAGGCTGTCTTAATAAACACAAAGGTCGGTTTTACTCCCCACGTCTGCAGATTTGAAGATCTAGTGGATGATTTTTATTTGTCATGGATAAGTGCTAGCACTAGTTAGCATAGCTACATAGCTACATGTTCATAGCTGTAGCTGTAGCTGTGTACCAAGACACACGTCGACATACTGATAAATAAAAACAACAAGAAACACTAAATCTGTGACCAATCCTTCAGAAAGGTCCTGCTGCAGGCGCCTCTCCGTCAGGATCAGATTCTGGATCAGATTCAGAGGGTTGAAGTAACGCGATCTCTGAGCAGCCGTGTATATTCAGCCAACATGTAAACATTAGATCAACGTGCTGGAGAGCCGAGGCACATCCACTTCCTGAGGGGGCGTGGTCAGAGAGAAAACAGAGTGTTCTGAGGAGGACTGAAGAAGAGGGCTTTTCAGGCAGACCAAAATCTGATTTCAAAGTGTTTTTTTGAGCATAAACTTTAAAGACATGTTTTGGGGACCTCTTAGACCAATATATATTGATGAAAAAAGCGTGATATGTCCCCTTTAACTACAGTCAAAAGTTTGGAAACACCTTCTCATTCAAGGGTTTTTATTTATTTCAAGTATTGTAAACACTGTAGAGCAGGGGTGCCAAACTCATTTCACTTCAGGGGCCACATACAGCCCAAGTTGATCTGAAGTGGGCCGGACCAGTAAAATCACAACATAATAACCTATAAATAACAACAACTCTACATTTTCCCCTTTGTTTTAGTGCAAAAAAGTACAAGTACATTCTGAAAATGTTCACATTTAATGAACTAAATCTTTGAACAAAAACAGCTGTTGTATTTTTTGCCATGATGAGTCTCATAGTGGGGCAGAATATTTTACTCTAACACACCAAACACACAGGTTACCCATTCACCTGACACCAGAGTGTAATGACAGAAGAACAGAGATTATAATAATGAACAAGGTAAAGTTTATTATTTTTGACCCCCCAGTTGTTGTATGCAGAGGTGTAGTGCTAGTGTTAGTATTTAGTGGATCATCTTATAGTGCTCTAAAGAGTCTTTATGAATCTCAAACGGAATATGCAAACAGCAAGTCATCTGATTTCTCACTTTGAGAAAAAAAGTGCCGTTCAGGGCGCTCCGTCAGCATTATGATTATATGCGACCCCCAGAGGACAAATTTGAAATAGTAGTTACTTTTGTTGAAAACTTCCAGTTAATGTCTTCTCTGTCATTTTTCCACTTTGCAAAGTCGTTATGCGGGCCGGATTGGAACCTCTGGCGGGCCGGTTTTGGCCCGCGGGCCGCATGTTTGACACCCCTGCTGTAGATTAATACTGAAGACATCAAAACTATGAAAGAACATATATGGAATTATTTAATTTACAAAAAAGTGTTAAACAAAGCAGAATATGTTTTATATTTTAGATTCTGTAAAGTAGCCCCCTTTTTCCTTCATGACAGCTTTGCACACTCTTGGTATTCTCTCAGTCTGCTTCATGAAGTGGTCTCCTGGAATGGTTTCTAATTAACATGAGCCTTGTCAAGAGTTCATTTGTAGAATGACTTGCCTTCTTCAGCACATTAACAATATTTCAATAACTGCTTTCTTCCACCTCAAAAACATCGCCCGTCTCCGCCCCTCCCTTTCCTTCACTGCTGCTGAAACTCTCATCCACGCCTTCATCACCTCCAGACTTGATTATTGCAGCAGCATCCTCTACAGTTCACCCAACACCCTCCTCAACAAACTACAATACATTCAAAACTCAGCTGCACGCCTCCTCACTCACTCCCGCTCCAGAGACTACATCACCCCCAGTCCTCCAGAACCTCCATTGGCTTCCCATCACCTCCAGAATACAGTACAAGATCCTCCTCATCATCACCTACAAAGCCCTCTCCCTCCTACCTCACCGACCTTCTGCAGCCATACAATCCCACCTGCAACCTTCTCACCCCTCTCACCAAACCCAAGCACAGAACCTGGGGGGACAGGGCCTTCTCTGTCGCTGCCCCCACCTTCTGGAACTCTCTCCCCCAACACCTCAGACTCTCTCCTTCACTCACCAAATTCAAATCTGGATTCAAAACCACCTTTACAAAGGCTTTAAACCTATAAGTGTTGATTTTGGTTTTGCTTTTTTTTGCACTGTTTTCCTTTGCTTGTATAATTTATTTTCTTGTAGTGTCTTAGAGAAACTTTTAAAGCGCTTTAATAAATAAAATGTATTATTATTATTATTATTATGAATTTGAGACCATCAGTTGTGTTGTTCAGAGGTAGGGTTAGCACACAGTGGATAGCCCTATTTGACTACTGTTGTAATCCAGATTATGGCAAAACCAGATTATTTCATAGTTTTGATGTCTTCAGTATTAATCTACAATGTTGAAAATAATTAAAATAAATAAAAACCATTGAATGAGAAGGGGTGTCCAAACTTTTGACTGGTAGTGCATGTTTCCTGACATATTTGAGACATATTCAGTGCTGCATTTAAAAGATATTGGAACTATTTACAGAGTATAAATCTGTGTTACAAACCTATAACTTGGACCAAATGCAAAATATTGAACTAAGTTTGCTCTACAGTTTAGTAAGAAGCATCAGGGAGATGATGACTTTAGAGAAAAGCAAAGATTGAAGATCAATTTTCTACTGCTTGTCCTGCAGATGGCTTGGTTTGCACCCTGCTGCTCAAAAGACACATAAGGAAGTAAGTCCACATCTGTCATCCAGGTCTTTGTCTGTGCTCTGGTGCATCTGTTGTGTAGGCACAACAGATGCGCCACATGTGCCCCCCTGTCCGTACATGCATTATAATACTCCAGTCATGCATCTCACATCTTTATAGTTTTAATAGTTGTTACAGCAGCAGAACTCTCTTTGTGTTTGGCATCTCTTCTCTGAGTCCTCGATGTTTGACTCTACATGCAGGAATTAGAGGAGTGATGAGATAATATCTTGAACACAGAGTCAGGGCCTGTAGGTGGATGCTTGAGAGGTGGTGGGGCTGAATGTGTGAGTGTAGTTCTGTGGCAGAGCAGCAAGGGAAACAGGAGATCTTGCGTGTTAAATATACCGCCAAATAGGGAGGTTAAGTTTGTCAGGTGATGGCAGGTTGAACAGTGCAGCTCCAGTTGCTATAGCTAGTTTGAGGTTGTTTTCTGTCTTCTTCAGCCTCTGTGCTGGCGACAACCATGACCAAATATGTTATGGTCCTTTGTCCAAACAAAGATCCAATTCAAGTGAGAGTGAGGTCTCTGAAAGGCCTCTGGGTGTGACCTCATATTTTCAAAAACGTCCACTTAGCCTCGAGGTGGAGCTGATAAGATTTTGGCGGTCAGAGGTCAAGGTTGTTTTGATCCTTTGTCCATCACATTTCTCTTGAGCCAGATATCTCAGCAACCTCTGACAATGAATATCGTTACATCTTGTTTCATTTTGTTTCTGTACTTCTGAGAGAACGATCCTTTGATGGACTTCATGGACATCTTCCCTTGCTTTACATCTTGCATGTTTTAGGCCTTCTGTTTTGTGGGTAATTATCCTTTTCTATGTACCAACCTTTAGGGTCATGCAAACTGTAACTAACTAGTTGCTGGAGGGATGCAATAATTCCAGTTTTTAAATATGACCCTGAAGGGAATTGATTGATTGATTGATGCATAAACAAAAGTCTTGTTATGAAGGCCATGCATGTGTAATACTCAGCAGCTGCTTCTTCTTTTTGTTTTTGTTCATAAAAAGGAAACACATCCGTCGCCGTCTTCTGCAGAAAGATTAAACAGTTTCCTCTTCCTGCCCGTAAACACCGCCTGCTCCGTGTCTCGGGCCAAAATTCAAGTCGCCTACCTCTTGAAAAACAAACCTTTATCTTTGAATAGACCCACAAATGCCACCATTTGCATGTGAGGTGCCTTAAATGAAGCTGTTAAGTGAAAGTGGATTATATCTGTACACAGTGACCTTTGGGCCCAGATAAGGGCCCATCAGCAGCCTCCCGCCCAGCAAGCTGTGTGTTTTTAATCTCCCATTGTTTTTCCCAGAGAGAGGGACATTTGCTGATAGACTGCCTTAACCCACTGCGGATCAATACTGCAGGAAGCCTTTGTGATGCATATCCAAGCAGCCCCCACTCTCTCTGTGTGTGTGTGTCTGCGGCAGGCCAGAGGGGGGAGAGAAAGAGAGACTCCATCAAATCAGCCCTCACTTCCTAACACGGGCATTGTCTTGGCCACCACATTTTTATTTCATTGTCTGAGCGTTTTTATGGCTATTTCTGATAACGGAGAAGCGTAAAGCAGAATGGACTGGGAAATCCATGGTGGACCGTACCCACACACCAGCACATTGACGGGCTTTATGAGCTGTGAAATGAATCAGGGTTACCTAACCTCACAGCCCGACTCCAGTGCCACTTTTCAACACTTTTTATTATTTTGACAGCGGGGAGGTCTGAGTATTGATAAGAGATGAAATGAAATAACGGTAGAGAGGCACCCTTTGCTGGCCTACTCATGTGTTGTAGATAACCAGAATCTCTCTTATACATATTACAACAACACTATAATACAGAAATGAGAAGATAAATCGCACCCAAAAGGCAAAATGTATCCAGTGGCACGGAAAATAAAAAGATGGATATTACACATATTGGGAAATGTCCTTTCTTGCACCCAAAGGAGCGTAACCCTTTGAGATCAGACACTTGAAGGCACAAAGACTTATTTATGGATTACTGTCAATCACTTCTTTGTGAGGAATAAAGTATATTTTAAGGAGAGAGCGGTGTCGTCGTCATGCTCGTTCCAAATATCTGACCACAGAGGAAAGGAATCTCAATGGCGGTTTTATTTTCGCCACCTCCCTCAATCCTTCACTCGGATCCTGGGACCCTACATCATTTCTGTACACACACGTCTCCCAGAAATGAATTCTGAAATTAAATTCAGGGACACACGTCCAGCGGCCAGTGTTAACAGATCAATCAGTTGGCCAAACAGCAGGAGGGGCCCGCCGGACGCCTCTGCAGACCAATCAGGAATCTGGGTTGGCCCCGTCTCAGTCGATAGCTTAGGTCCAGGGCCGCCTGGGTCTGGTCAAGGCAAGACACACTGACAGACTGATGGACAGACAGCCGCAGTCCATCCCAGGGCTCCATATAGATTAAAGCCAGCTTCTGTGAGCCTATAGTTGTGTTGCGGTGATTGTGCCTGCAGGGCCTATAGGCCCCAAGGGGGGGCTGGGCTTTACACTAGGAGGGGGGAGGAGCGAGGGATGGAGTGGACACCCATCCCAGGGACCGTGACCCCTCTGACCTTGCCAGAAGGGCAGCAAATGTTTCCGAGCTGATTAGCGCATCCCCAGCAGAGTTAGCCCTCGCTCTGTTAACCCTTTGGAATCAGATAGTTGGCAGGAAATTCAGGAAATATGTCATTCAAATATGTCCTTGGGAAAGATACGGTCCATCTATAGGAGGGGATTTAAGTGAACCCAGATTCAGGATGGAACCTTACACTGCTTTATGCACACACACAGAAGACATCACCAGAAGTTACAAATGTGAACTAAGTTTAACTTGTACTTTACTTAAGTTTTTTTGTAGCTAGCTGTATTTCAGGGTCAAATTGCACCCTTATTAATTATTCGGTGGCTTTTTCTCTTTTTCTGGTTCGATTTTCAAATTTAAAACACATCATCAGCTCACAAAATACTTTATAGATGTAGCTGCAATGACCACCAACACATCCATCTTATCCATCTTCATCTCCATAGATTTTCTTCAAAATTCAAGTAAGAAGATGTTCGGCAATGGCAGCAAAATACAATAGGCAGGTCATGCAATAATAAGCAGGGGTAAGGATTGAGAAATAACACTAGTTGTTGATGAAGCAGACATTTAATGTGACATAATCCATCATTTGTAAACTGTTCATTCCAAACATTGAGTACTTTAACTTATAATTGTTTCACTGATAAAGGAAGGCCACTAAATAGAACCAAATCAATGCACAGTTTTGCACACCTGCACAATAAAGCATTAAAAAATATAAGTGATGCAAAGCATAAGAAAAATCCCCACATAGTCAGGATATAACACAGTATATGAAATCGATGAAATACCCCCAAAATTTAATTAATACGAATCTATCAAGATGTACTTTATTTTGAAAGTCACATCATTTTAAGCTTATAGTGTTTATACCTGGGAAAGTGAACAGTTCTTCCAACACTGCATGTTTACATAGAGAGTAGCAACCTTAATGTAAAAGTGGAGGAGGCATTTACAGGCAGGGACTTTCCCTGAATAGCCACAAGGGGGCGATAAGTAGCCATAGAATGAGCTGCAAGAATCAAGCCTTTATGGAAACTCCTGCTGCCTTATGTCAGGACAGAGCAGCATCCTCCTTCTCATGCATGCCTTAATCAGCTCGTACAGTTGGCCTCTACACTGTACACAATTTAAAAAGCATGCGATTCTCCTAAGCAGCTAACACCGGGCTATTCAACTTGTCTTTTGAGAGACACTGCAGTGGAGTCAACAGTATTGATCCGAATAAGGGATGATAAAAGGAGGGGAGGCTGAGAGCAGGTGGTAGTGGGCCAGCAGATTCAGGGATTTAGTCGCTCACCGGGTATGTATGGTCAGCACTGGCGAGCGGCGAGGGGACCAATACCTACCCGAAACAGATGCTCAAAGCAATGGGATGTGCCCCCATTGTGATCAGAGTGGACAGCTGAATTGTTTACCACCAAAGGGCCCTTTTCTTCAGCAGCAGGCCCGCGCACAATGGGGCCCCCTCCGCACTGACACACTGAGGATTTCTGCAGGGTGAAGCAGGGGAGGGTGGGTGGTGGGTGGGGGGGAGTGGTGCGTGTGCAGCGAGGGATAGGGGGTTTATAGGGTGAGCCTCTGTCCGTACCCCCTTTTTTCTTTCTCTGTGCTCAGATGGACCTCTACTTGCCCCCCCATCTACTCCACAAAGCCCCCCTAAAGCTACCGGAGGGCAGGGGTTTAAATGTCACGCTTGGCCATCAGAGCGCCCAGCCCCTGGCTCGTGTCTCCAGGGGGAAGCACGCCAAGACACAGGGGAGAGGGAGAGAGGAGAGCTAAGGGGAGGGAGACACTTGCCCTTGCCCCATTGTCCATTACGATAGGCATGAGCTGCTAACTGACTCCAAATCAAGTGTATCCTCTCGCCACGCGCCCTAGCCTTGTCCTGCTCTTGCTCCAACACAAAGGCCCTCAGTGTTTTTATTTTTTCAACCATCCATAGGTGAATAGCAGCTTTGGTCATGGTATGTTTGACAGAGCAGCTTAAAAGGAGGCTGTGGAGTCTAAATTCAGCTGGCCACTGAGCTGAATGATAAACACAGTTTGTCATCCATCCAGAGACGCTCGAGATCCGTCCGCATTGCACATCGGTGTGCTCTTACATGACCGAAATCAATGCTAACTTTTTGCGTTCGGTCCGCTTTAAGAGGGACTTTAAAGCAGGCAGACGGGGAGAGATGTGGGGTGACAAAGTGTCAAGCTGAAATACAAGTACAGGACGAAATATACGAGCTGCCAGCCAACTTTATCCCAGCCCAAGGTCCCGGCCCATACTTAACCCACCTACAAGATTGAGTGTTTTATGTATCTATTTGTTCTAAATAGTGGCACACTTGACCTTGAGTGGAGATGTGTGTGCTTGCAGCCAAGCCCGGGAATCATCCCTCCTGTCAGGAACAGGAGGGAGTGACCTTGAACCGGCAAGGCGCAGGCGTAGCTGAGTGCACAAACTCATTTAACTCCTGGGTTTGTTATCGACATGCTGTAATCGTTAACATTATGGATGATGAATAACTACTGATGCCGTATACCTGTGCAATACGTCGCAGTGCCATGCGGGTTCTGGCAAGCTGTAGGGCAGTGATGGCAGCTCCGCCGCGCTGATGGTCAGGTGACTGCAGGGCCACATCACTTAGACTTGTTTTTCCATCCAATCACAGCAGCAACTCATCAAGAGTGCCAGCAAAGCAAACTGAAGCGCTTAAGGACATAGATCACTTCTGTGCTTTAAGCTTTTCCTATTTTTTTATTTTGGGCACACATACCTCTGTGTGCTCAGGAACACTTAACCTCCAGCATCAGCTGCTCGGGCGTCTGCAGTGGCTGCTTTTTTTTTCTCTCTTACTTCGTATTGATCGTTGTAAACGGGTGAATTTACTGTAGTTTCTGAAAAACATGAAGAAAAAAAACAGACAAAGAAATGATTATGGTCAGAGTTGCCAGGGCCCCAGGCATGAGTTTAGAATTCTACATTTTTTTAGAACTAAAGCAAGATAATTAGTGGTTTAGTATTCATGAAGTAATTTGTGAGATTGGCACAGAATGAGAGCTAATGGAGGGGGTATTTTTCTACACTGAGGGCTGTTTGGAATTAAGCAATCTTTTCAGTTCTTTGTGTTAGTTGTTTCTTTTTGGGCTGAGGAGATAACACAATGACCCTTTTAAACTAAACAAGCTAAGGTCCCAGAAACTTAGCTCACAAACTTCATCAGAAACACGACGGACTGGATGCTTTTTAGATATTTTTGGATCCAAATCTGACAAAAAGAGAAAGAAAATTAAAAAAGAAAACTAGAATGAGCCAGAGAAGGCCATGAGAAGAGCAAATGTTCAATTTCCACTTTAGTGTCTTTAACCCTAATTACCAAAGGGGTCTGACAAGTGATCAATAATGCGATATGTCATGATGTGCTCTCCTGTGATATGGTATCGATACTCTGGCAGGGGTGTGCCTAAAGCTTCTCTGGTGAGGTGCAGATCTGCTTTTCTTTCATTATGATTAACCTGAAGCATGTTTGTGATTATTTTGAACTTAATTATGCAGAAAAATAATTTAAATGTCAAAGATATAATCCTCTAAGTCTGTATGTAAATTATATTAAAATGATACTTCCAAAAATGTTTAAATCTAATAAAGTTTGTCCCTCAAAAGTTTGGTTTCCGGGTGAAATATTAAAGGGAAAACACATCTTTCATCTTCATCTCAAAAAAGGGTCTGAGGTATGTATGTATTTCTTTTTATGTTTTAAATTTTCATCTGATGGACAAACACTTTTTGCTATTTTCACATCTCATTTTTGTAAGTTGCTAGATCACAATCAGCTTCTAAACTACTCTAACAAAGTCCTGCTCACACAGTTCTCAATCAAACACAAACTTCCCTTCTGTCTTATGTTGAAGATATTCACATGCATCATCAATAAATCAGTCGACAGATGTATTATTCCCACCAGGGGGGACAAAGAAACTCACAACGAGAAACAAAAGAGCTAAAATTGGATCCAAAGTTACAACATACAATGATAAATACACAAACCTGGTCTAAAGAGCATTGTAGAGTAATGTGACTGCTTCAGGAATGAACTATTAGAGTAGTAGTTAGTCTTAATAGCAGGTGATAGTTAACGTCCTGGTGGCAGAAAGCGTACAGTATAAGAGAGGAAACTGAAAAGCATCACAGGTTTTTGAGCAGAGGCATTTCTTTTGAGTTTCTCTATATCAGCAACTGAGGTAAGAACAACAATATGTCAGTTATGAAATAAAAAAAGTTAAGAATAGTGACGATATGATTTAATTTCAGGTGTTCCCAGAGGAAAATTTTGCTGCTCAAGGCTTTCTCTTCTAAGTCTCAGGAGACAAAATTGAGATTCTCACTTCAGCCTCATTCAAGTTTCAAATTGTTCTCATTAGTTTCTCCTAAAATTCACTAGGAGAAATAGTTGAGACCATGACATGAGTCTTATTTGAGACTTAAATGAGAGATCTCATTAATGGCTCATTTTCTTCTTTTTTTTAAAATATATTTTTGGCCTTTTTGCCTTTATTTGACAGGACAGCTGAAGAGAGACAGGACATGTGGGGAGTAGTGAGCGGGGGAAGACATGCAGGAAATGTTCAACCAGCCAGGACTCGAACCGGCGACCCCTGCGATGAGGACTGTAGCCTCTGTATGTGGGGCGCTTAGATTATAATAATCTGGCTAAATCTGGTCAGCCCTTTTGCGGCCCAAATTTTAAATAAATGGTCTGTCATACCTGGGATGAAATCTTTATCTTTTGCAATTTTTCTCAAATCCACTAAATCTTTGTGAAGTTGTTTTGTTCCACACAGACTTGTAAAGGAAGGACCATACTGTGAAGTCAAAGAAGAGATCATGTGACATCTAAATAGCTGATCTTGAAGTGGTTCAAATGTTTAAATGAGAATTGTAAGTTTGTGGACAATTACATTGAAATCTTAATTTTGCAGGGCACTATAAATGTTCATGAAAAGATGAGCTCAGGCTCTTTCTTTGCTCCATCTGAGCTCAACTTGAGACACAAAAACTGAGTCTGACAAAAACAAATGGATGAGGTTAGATTGAGAGAGCTCCCTGATTTCTCCACCTGAGCTCAAAAGGAGTCACAACACTTGAGAAATACCTGAGAATCATTTCAGATGTTGACGAGATCTCCTTTTGAACTGAAAGGGAGACTAAGCTGAGACTTTTTGCAACTTTTTTTCTGGAGGCAAGAATGAGAAACAGGAGACATAAGCTATAGTCTCATTTTGCTTTCAAACAGATCTCATTGTTGTCTAGGAGACATAAGTGAAACACTTTTGAGATCTCCTCTCTACATTTATTTTCCTATGTGTTATTCTGTATGGTTATCCATTTGGCAAACAGCAAATTAAACTCCATCACATTCTGACAGGAAAGTTTGAAACGGGTCGAGTAAACACCAAACTTCAACTTCTCCCCAAATGATGTCCACCTTCAAATTCTGAAAATGTACACAATGCAACATTTGAAAAATACCTTTGTAAAAAAACTAACTTTAGAGGGTAACACTCATGAAGTCACCATCTGCTGTTTTAATCTAATAATAGCTTTAAGAAGTGTTTTTTTACCGTCCTTATTGCATATCTGTTTGTCACTTTAAAAAGGCTTAAACACACTTTCGGAAAGGAGCCTCAGTTGCAGACTGAAATAGTGAAATTAGTTAGTATTTTTTTTATAGTTTATGATAAATTTAAGTGTTTGGGAAGAGACAACTCATCCTCTTTAGTTGTACCAATATGTGAAATGGTTTTTCTTTGTGAAACTTCAGCTATGACAAATTAATTTGTCATGCTTCTTTTAGAATTTTAGAAAGAAGTATCTGTGTTAAAAAAGCTTCTCAGTACTTTCCAGTCTTTTATTTAAATATATGCATATGCACATAAAGAGGTACAGTAATTCAAAGCTGCAATACGTACCTGCTACCACTGAGAACTCCTTGCATATCACCGTACCTACGTGTATCCAACAGAGCATTTGTCAATGCGTCCACATGAATCAGTCAGTAGTATACAAACAATATATCCCCCATTTAACAAACAGACAAAAATCTATCTAACTCAATTACTAATGGAGTTTTAAATTCTACTGTAACTATCAAGAAAGGGAACATGAAAAGTTAGTAGGGCCATAAAAAGTCTACTGGTATTTGGGTGATACTCATGCAGATTCTACAGTTCATAAAACTTTAAATCTGAGCGAAATATTTGATCTGCATTAGGCCAAGTTTGTCCAGATAAAAAAAAATTTGAAGTGCATTTTGGTAAAACAAAAGCTCCTGAGGACCTCTGCAAGTATCCTGATTTGCAGCCTGAAGAATTACAACACTTTTTAGAGAAGTGGGGCGAACAGGATCCAACCACTGAGCTATCACAAATGCATCCCAAATAAATATAACAGCAATTTTTTAACAAGCTTCACCAAAAATTAAATATAAAAGTACAACAGTATGTAATGCTTCAGGCATTTAGATACAACTGTGCTGAAAATCTGCTAAAGAATGTGAAATACTAAACAGAAAACCAGGTCACTACAGTCTTGCAGCCTTTCACAAGTTGTCCAGAAGTTTGCGTTGAATGTACATTTCATATACAGTAACTTGGAATTTCCACAGCAGGTCCTCTGGTTTGACCACATACACAATCTGCCGGAGGGGAGAAATAAGTTTGGTAGATTTTCCTCTCTCTCTCTCCGACGGTCTTGGGAGTTTGACTTCTGCCCTGCCAGTGTTTTCCTTCCTCTCCAGGCTTTGAGGGCTTTTCATCTCACCAAGGTGCAAGGGCAGCCACTTCTCTCCTCTCCCAGCCCCTTCTTCCCATCCAGCATGCACATACACATGCGGATTTCCATTTTAGCCATAGCACGAGATTAGCAGCTCCACCACCCCAAGGCTGGCTTAAGACAGGAGGGCAAACATCCAGCAGTGTTGGTGGGATGCATGCGGGGGAGAAGATCCCCAAAGACTTGTTTGAGGCCGCCTTGAATTCTATAGAAGAATCCTCAAAACGCATACGTGGTTGTTTAGGATGAGCTGTGCTGTGGAGTGTCAATTTGTTGTCAAGTTGACGGCCTCAGAAGTAGCCTCAGCTTTGCACTGGAAGGAAAAGAAGATATACCGACACTTTAAAGGGCCTGATGTGCGAAAGATGTTTGTTATCGCTTTAGGCTCTTTTATACTGCCATGTCAAGGTGGGATATTTACACCCCTGTTACACATCATCTTCAATGTGTAACACATGAAGGTGGGGTGAAGTCTTCTGCTACTGATCTGAGTAACAGAGGCATGATGGGGGGAAGACGGCTGCAATGTGTAACGGCTGAATGCTGTTTTACCACTTTCTTTTCTGACTGATGCTTCTTTGTTCAGTCATTGTGAATATACGAAAGAAGGAAATCCAAACCTCTTTTAAACCTTAAGATTGCATGAACTTCCATCAGTGTTATCTAGTGCTTGTTTTATTTACTTAAAGCTCCTGTGAGGAGTTTTCACCCGGTTATAAAAAAGTCTGACATTTGTACTGTGGTCTCATTATGAGCTACAAAAGCAAACAGGACCATAAACAAGAGGCTTGATTCATTTTATATGATAATTTTTAATGTGTGAAATCGCTGGTGTCAGAAGATTATCAGAACTCTGCCGAAACAGCCTTAGCTTCTATTTTCCATCTCCAAAGTGTGTGATGTGTGATACATCTGACTGTTAAAAGACAGCAGAGTGATTTTATTTCTTTAGAAACACTACCTTTACATGTAACGGTCAAAAAAGACAATGACCGTTTGTGTCCAGAGGGGGCACCAAAATCCCCCAAACCAAAAGTTTCTCACAGGAGCTTTAAGTTTTAAACAATCCGCTGCTACAATTTCAACCCAGGTTGGAGGAGACCAAATTTTTCATATAGTGCTTAAAGCTGGGGTTGGTAGTCCCAAGGAAAACTAGCATGAATTTGAATGTAGCATTTCCTCAGTACTCCGTCAAAATCAAGCTGCAACCTCCGGTCTAAAAATATGAGTCCAATGCGGAAGTGTTAAAAGCTGCAGTTCATCGAGGATCCACTTGAGGCTGGCTCCGGAAGTACCGGAAGTCACATACACATGAATGGGGAAAAGACGATCTTTGCAGCGTTAATAAACATGTTTACAGCCTGGTACAAAAGATGAGTGTAGTCTGAATAGCTAATTTCTCGACGTCCTCTCACTGTGAGGGGGGTGAATTTTTTTCTAATTTGGCAATTTTGAAGATATTGAGATTACTAGTCTTCCAATGAGAGGCACAGCTGCCTGCAGGAACACTGCAGCTGTTGGCTAGGAGGCTCAAAGCCCGCCTCTTTACGTCACACTGGCTCGACAGAAGCAATATGGCTGCCGCAGCTCTTCAGAAACAGATGGGTGACGTCGCGGATACTACGTCCATATTTTTTACAGTCTATGGTCGAAATGTACACGCAGGAGGCGGGCAGAACGGCAGGACAGGATTTGATTGGTTTCATAATTTGGCTCCTGATGGCAGGGATTGGTTGGTGTTTTCCGGCTGTAGATAGCAGCTTTTTTTCACTCTTTTTTAAGAACACATTATGTATTGATTACCATCAGGAGATAAAGATAATTTAAACCAGTATAACAAAAAGTGTATCTAAATCTGACTACCAACCCCAGCTTTAGAGTGTTGAAATTATATTTCAGAATGAAAAAGCGACTTCCTTATTCAGAATCTGAGTTCCTTTTACTCTGGATACACAGAACCTGCTATCCACAGCTCTTTAACCTCTGTTTTAGATATCTCATTTATGAATAACTCCATTATTACATGTCTGGGGAAACTGTCATTGTGTTATCTCTGATCACAGTGGTTTTTAGGGAAAAAGGGAGATAGTTAAGGTGACTTGTCAGTGTATTCAGTACAGATTAATCACATCAGAGTCCAATGTTCACATTCACTCAGGCCTTTTGTTGACTTAAAGCATAAAAAACCCACAGCATTTTTAGTTAAGACAAGGTAAGGCACTCTTTACATTGGGGAAGGATGTTTTGAAGAATTGGATGTTTTAAAAAAAAAGAAAAGAAAGGTCTAAAGCTCTGACTTTTTCCTTGTCAAACCCTTATATAAAATGCTGTAGCCACTAGGATAGGATCATGTTCATGCAAGATTGCCTTAAATGCAAGAGACCTACATCCTAACTGAACGTTATCCTGCTACATTCAGTGTTATTTCTTTCAGCTTGGTAGGTTTACTTATTTACAATTTTCGTTACGTGACATGAAAATGTTATTTGATCAGTGTAAAATGTCCTCCATATATTTACTGTTCCAGCTAAGTTAATGAAAGCATCATTTCTGTCTCTGACCACCACAAACAGAATGTCTTTTAACGGAAGTCTGTGTTTCTGAACTGAATCAAAAAGTGTTTAGATTTTAAATTCTGGTGTAGGTAGACCAGAAATGCACACTAAAACTAGTAAACATATCTCTTTGCAGAGTTCAGCAGGTTTACAGTACATTTAAACCCCCATCAGCCAAACCACAATGGTGGACCATTTGACCGCAAACATCCACTGAACCCATCAGACGGATCAGGCTTCCTATGGCAATACTGCCCGTTACAACTGACCCGTAACATGTGGCCCAACTACAACTAAATTGTGGTTGAATTATTGATACAGTGGCGTCGGCCGCTTTGCAAGTGGGGGCATGAAAGGGAGCCAACATGGGAATGGTCAGCTAATTTCATATGGAAGCCTCAGGGCACATTCCTCCCAGTGAAGAGCAAACATATTGACATATGTGTGTAGGGGGAAAGACTGTATATATCAGCCCGCCGTTTTAAGGAGAAAAATGGATAATGTGACTTTCCATATAGACTGGACTTCAGATGCTTTTGTTCCCTGTTTCTGTAAATATTCTGGTGCATCTGAGGCTGCATGTATGGAAAGATTGGCAGGGTTGGAGTGAGAATGTTTGTAATATCCTTTCTTCTTTAGCACTCGTGCAAAAAAAAAAATTGCTCCCCTGGAATCATTACAGCTAAACTGTCATATTCAAGCTCATTTGTCAGAGTAATATCAATACTGTATGGAGAAATGTTGAGGTGGATTGTGATGTATGGGATCAAGTCGTTTAGAAAGGTAGACCAGAGGGGGTTGGGGCTGTTTGTAGCTAAGCCAAGGTTGTTGACCATCAGTGAGCTGGGCGGCTAATTTCTCCAGAAGTGTCCAAAAGCCTTTGTGTCCTCAGTACACTTTTATTTCCACCTTCTCTTGGAATTGTGATGACCGTGCCTCGGGGCGACAGAGACACCTTGAGGAGCGCCCACCTTTAAATCCGCTGCTCTATGACTTCAACCATGACCCCTCGCTGGAGGGATCCCTCAGGCGAGATTTAAACGAGCTCCCCCAGGTCCGCTGCGGCTCCTCTATTCACCGTCACATTTTTAAAGACACGAATTGGCCCTCTCTGATGGCGGATGGTGAAATATATTTGAATCTTAAAGAGAAGATTTGGATAACATTGATATAAAAACGTACATATGTTGGTAAATGTGGCGTGACATACGTGTAAACACTGTGCTTTAGAGGAGGGATGGGATGGTTTTCGAGTGACTGTGACAGAAAGGCCAATTCTTTCTTTCTTTCTTTCTTTCTTTCTTTCTTTCTTTCTTTCTTTCTTTCTTTCTTTCTTTCTTTCTTTCTTATCCTTGAATTAAAAGAGAATCCAAGAAATCAACACCACAATTACAAATGTACAGTATTTTCCTTTCCCCAGACTGCCTGGCGTTGTTCTGTTAATTGTACCATCTGTTATTTTCCCTGAAATCTCCTTCTTTCGGGGTAAATACTATCGCTTACAATCCTTTTCTCCCTCTCTCTGTATTGCTGTTATGGAGGACGAATGGTGAGAAAAGCATACAATATACAGGCTATTGATCCACGCCCATCACTGCAGAAAAAAAGTCAGTTCAAGGGGGAGGAGGGGAACGCAGGGGGTGGGTGGGGGGGGGGGACTGGACACAGCGATCGATAACCTACTCTATCAGCCGTTTCCATGGCAACCGACCGAGCAAGGACAGAGGGCTGCCATGCATTTTGCACCTGTCTTTTTCATATACCTATTGTGATAATGAAAGTGTCAGGAAAATGAATGCAAAGGTGACGTGGGGCTCCAGCCCAGCGTCAACTTCCACAATTAAAGAAATTACATAAAGGTTAATAGCTTACTGGAAAAGAGATGTGAAGAATGGGAGTGAGGGCAGGGGTAAAAGGGCGGGGGGGGGGGATTTTGGTGACCTCCTCCTCCTCTCCCTCCCTGATGTGGGCTGAAGGACGCTCGGAGGCAAACTAGGTTGCAGCAAGTCGGGTGCAAATCCGGGTGTCTAGGTTCTGGTATTTTTAGAAAAGCATGCACAGATGACAGTTTGAAATTGGCAGTTGTTCCCTGCCAGTGGAGAGGGGGCCTCTATTGTGGTTGACCCCGATTTAGAGGTCGAGCAAGCATGATCAATGTGCTGGCCATCCGCTTATATCACAACAACTGGGCACAAGAAAGAGAAATACAGCGCCATTGCTCCAGATGTCGTGTGGAGAACAGGGCGGGCTGCAGGAAGGGAAGGCGCAGTGCTGTTGGTCAAGTTTCCTTCACATCAAAACCCACCGGACCAAGCCAGTCAGTCTGTCACGAGAACTTGACACCCAGACAATCACCGAACCTCTGTCTGTCTGACCGTGGTGGGCATTGAACTTCCAGCCCCCCTTCTGAACCGGAGGATCACTGGCTCCAGAGAAGTGGCGCTGAGCCGGGTCTGTCCTAAGTGAAGGGGATGGATATCATGATCTGGGGCCCGTGTTGATCATGTGCCGTATTGATCGTCAATCGAAACTACTGCTGAAAACGCAGGATTGAGAGGGAGAGAGTGTGATAGAGAGTGTGAGGGAAGGCAATCAGTTGTGGCTTCTTGCTACGGTCAGTGGCCTTGTACCAGGCTGCTCTGGTTACCAACGGTGCTAGAGGGATGAGGAAATGGCGGTTTCGGAGAGGGCTGTGCACCGCAAATATGCATCATTGGAGTGTTCCCCCCTCCGAACTTGTGTATTCCGCTCTGTTTTCATTGATGCCGCAGTCATGAATGACAAATCACAAACCGCACTGGCTCTGCTTGAATGACAGAAGAGTGAAACTCGAGCATGAATGCAGCAGGTCGGGGATTGGCAAGCTGCACCGCCATAGACAACGCAGCGGTTGTCCTGTAACACCAGAGGCACTCTGTGTTTTGTGAGCTGTGACAGCCAGCTATTGACGGGCACGTGGCTCTGCAGTGTTGTTCGGCAGCCACTGGCCACTGCTCTGACCTTTGACACTCCATCTATGCAACGGCCCTCATTGTTTGGGGAGAGGGAGGAAGAAAGAGGAGCAGGAGGAGGAAGAGGGGAGATAGATGACCCTTAGGTTCCTTGCGTTTGAATTCTCCCTCCCCCACAGCCTCACCCCTCCCATCCCAACACCTCCATCCATCCATCCATCCCTCCCCCCTTCCCTTACCCTTTCTCCCCCCCCCTGCACACACTCCACCTTATGCCGATCAATGACAGTTTCATGTGGCTTCTCTGGGCCTGCAGTGACGTGTGTCCTATTGATTTATCGACATTACTCCAGGCAAGCGAACCCAGAAGCCCCCTCTCTCAGTAGGCAGCCCGGCTCCAGCCCAGCAGAGGCGTACCTCCCCCTGCGCCGGGTGGGCCTGTGCCAAGTCATCCAACTATACCGGGCAGCAGCACATTAGCTGCACACAACCAAACATTTTTTTCAGTGTGGCTGCATGTCTGCGTATGTCACTGAGAATGCTTTTAAGCATCGACCCCTCCCTTCTGCCCATCTAGTTTCAGCATGTCCCCCCTCTCCTCTCCGGCACTCCATGGGACATGTAATGGGGACAATGAGTGAGACACCCTGGCACTCACAAACACATTTACTGTCGCCTCCGATTTCCAGAGGCGACTATTCCACTTTTATGGTTAAAAGGTTCTTTTCTTTCGTCCGTGTCAATGTCATGCCTCTGTGGCCATGGCTCATCCTTGTGGCTATTGCTCTCATCTGCCCCCTTCCTATCTTTACTGGGGTGGGGGTGCAATTCAGACAAGCCCATCTTTTTACACTCTGCCCCCCACAAACCCCCCTTAGGCTCTCCTGTGTCCAGTGAAAGGCCAGTGGATTGAAGGAAGGGAGGGGTAGAGGGCAGCTGGACACTCCCCGTGATCTGACTAGCCGCTAATGTGGGGGTCGTAGAGGAGGGGAAGGGAGGGGGTGATCCAACACCATTAGGGTAGGACTGCTGCGATGGCAGCTGGCCCTAAAAAAGAAGGAGGAGGAGGGGAGTCAGGGGAGGCTCAGAGATCAGTGACCTGGCCACAGTGTCCAGCTGGGGGGTCATTTCATGGCCCACCTCCAGCCACGTGCTGGATGACCATCTGGGGAGCTTGCACAACCCCACAACAGAGGTAGCATCATCTTCTTAGTTGAGGAGATGACAACAACAAAAGTCAAGAAATCTGTCAGCCTAATCTGGAGAGAGGTGGGAGGGGACACTGCAGCTGCCTGTTGTTTTTTTGGCATCAAGTGTTGTGTGCATCTGCTGCTCTATGCAATGCACTGCAGTGTTTGCACATCAAAAAGAGCTCTGATCCTCTTGAATAATTACCAAAATGAACAGTGTCTTTCCTAGACGTTCATTTCGATGAGGCTGCAACTGTTGATTATTTATTATATGCAAGAAAATGCCTGTCACAAATTCCCAGAGATCAATATGAGGTCTTCAAGTTTTTTAAAAGTGTTATGGACATCAAACAAAGCAGAGAAAGTTTGCAAAATCTCACATTTAAGTATTTTCGTTGAACTCAGAATCTAGTTTATGATTCTTTTGTTTCAATCTCCCTGAAATCTCTCCAAATGGTTTATTTCTGTCTCTCTACTTCAAGCTGCCTTCCACTGGCCTTTATTCTGACTGTATGTGCTGAACTGGACTTATACTACTGGTAGAACATCTGAAAGGTTAAAGGTGTTTTTAAATAGAATTTATACCGCAAAGTGCAGAAGAGCCCAAGGGGGTCATCCTGCAGCCCAGATGGACCACCAGATCCTCTGGTCAGTTTGATAAGTCTCATTGGAGAACAGATTAGCCCTGGTTTGTTGTTCGTGCTAACCTCACCCTACCTCCTCCTTCTCTTTTTACCTCCTACACCCTCAATTCTCCCCCCATCCTTTCATCATCCTCTTCTTCTCCGAGCCTTCTGTCTTAAACTGTTTAAGGTGATCGAATTTTGCCCCTCCTCCCAAAGTGGTCGGAGGGGATCAAGGGTGGCTGACCCCAGCCTGATTGTAAAGGTTGTGAAGGGGAACCTCCGTAATAAATAGAGGTCTCGCTAAGCAGACCTGACCTTGTAGATGTTTCTATGAGCTTAAAGAATCCCCTTCTTTATTTTTGGGGGTTCTGTAATCCCTTTAACATTTATCGTTGTTCTGCTAATGAAAGTGATCTTTGCATTCATGTCTGATAGGTTTCTAATTAGATTCACATAGACCCATGTGGAAATGGTCCAAAGGAGGATTGGAGTGGTGGAGTTATTGCTCGTAGAAACACAGAGGTGCTCCAGAGTGCTGAAAGAAATTCATAAACGCGGTGGAGGGAAGGGGTGGGCTGCAATTGTGCACCAGTGTAATCTTTGGTCAGCACTTCTTCACGACCGATACCGTGATAGAAAAGAGATCCTCTTCTGAAATTTGATTAATTGCTGTCTCTCCGCCTCTCAATCCAAACATTGGTGGAAATAGAGGCCAGATGACAGGACAGATACATCAGCCTCAAGAGCTGCGAGCCCCTGGCAAGCAGAGGCATTTCTTATCCTGTAACAGGATATCCACATACAGCGAGGTGTGGAAAAGTGAGAACTGCATCGTCTTCATTTGGCCATAACAAGGGAGAGGGGGAGGAGGAGTGTAAAGGAGGGGAAGAGGAGGGGGAGTCAGCCAGCCAGCCAGGCAGGCAGCTCGCTAGGTTGGGCCGAGGCGTATCGATTGATTTCCCAATAGCCTCTGGTCCATGAGCGGCGAACCCTGGCCCTGGTTGCTAGGTGACCACACCATCCAAGATGGAGAGCGGGGTGATGAAGGGTGACAGCAGCTCTGAGGGTCAGCAGGGCCACTGGTCATTCTGCAGCTCCTCTGGGACGATCCGGACATGCAGATAATGCAATGAAACTGGACCTCGGCTCGTAGAGAGAAATGAGCCGAGCAGGAACAGAGAGCGACGTGTGAGAGAGGAGAGGAGAGGAGCGTCCGCCATCTTTGTTCTATCTGTCTGTGATCAATGCCGAGGCTGAGATTCCACACTGCAGCTTCGTGTATCGGACATATGTTATGGTAAAATAAAATTGGAAACCAACTATTAGACCAGTTTTATGGACATCAAACGAGGTTTCTGGTTTCACGTCGTAGAGTTTTCCATAAAAAATAGATTTCCCAGAAAACATTTATGACACCCCGGAGATTTTAAAGAAGCCGATGACCATTTATGAAAATATTGATTTGACAAACAAACGGCTATTCAAATAGCCATTGTCCCAAACACATTGCCTATATTTTAAGATAAAAGGTATGGGCTTCGTGCAATCCCAGTTAAAACACACCACAGCCCTCATCTCCAGAAAAAAGCAATTTACTCAAATGCACAATTCACTAAATTGCAGAGAAATTTATTGCAATGGTTCTGTCATAAACAAACATCCTGCTGTCGGTTCTCAAGGTTCATATCAAGGAGTGGAATTCTTTATTTCTGCATTTTTATTGCAGAATTATATGCAGCCTGTGAAATGAAATACTCCATTCCTATGAATGAGAAATCTTAAAGCTCTCAAATAACAGCTACAGGAATGCAAGGGTTTTATTAAGGTGACAAGACCTCTCCTTATAAAAATATATATAATTCTTCTTATGTAATCTTCTGTTTTGAATGATAAACTTTTGATAAAGAGCAGATTAAATGCGGAGTGGATGCCGGCGTCTCAAAAACCATTTGTGATCCGAACAGTACAAAAGAAAAATACTGTAAACATGAACTGGCCATAATCTATATCACATATTCCACAATGATACATGATACCGTAGCGCTTTTCTACATATCGATTGTTCCACTGTGCGAGTGAAAAATGATACGCAGGGCAAAAGAGAAGAAGAAGAAGAAGAAGAAGAAGAAGAAGCAGAGGGAGGAGGAGGAGAAGTAGAGGAGGGGAGGGGGGGCGGATATAAACTGGGAGACAAATGTAAAAGGATCTACATCACACTGTAAGCCTCGCACTGAGAGAGAGAAGTTACCAGAAGGCAAAAAAAAAGGCTCTGCACAGAAGGGGGTGGGAGGTTTTGTGTGTGTCGGTGTGTGTGTCGGGTTGAGGGTCACGGGGAGAAACCCATCCAGTCGGCCCTGAAAGGCCACCTTGCATTCTGGCGGTTGCCTGTGTTCTTCCTGTATGAAGGATTTCCCTTCATCCTGTGCCATGCCTCTCATGTCCTCCTCAGAAGGAGCCTGAGCGTTTTCATGTCTGTTGGAGTTCCATATCCCGAGGAGGGAGGACTTATGTGTCTCTGTGTGAGCGCTTGTGTATTTTTCCTCCCTTCTATCTATTAATAATATTGGGGAGAGAGAGAGAGACAGGGAGATAGAAGTGGATGTTTGCTTTGGTACAAGGCGAGATGTTTCTCTGTTTGCAGCCCTAAGCTGTGCGAGTATTCAGCTCTTAAATATTCCCTTCCCTTGTGACTGAAAACTATCTCTTGCCCTTAAGGGCTGCATGGACCTCCCTGGCCAAATATCCACATACCTTTAACAGCAACTGGCAACCAAAATTCTTCAAATGGGAGGATTTAGGGCCTGTATGGCTGCAAAAGGTGTGAAAGGGGGTGAAAGGAAAAAAATGAAGTATGAATCCAGGTGTGTCTGAAACGTTTTGGAAATGTTTTGTAACACTTAAGTTATTTTATTTGACATTTTCATCAACTAGGAACCTTGATTAGGCAAAATATGAAGTATAGCTGGCACACCAAAGTTTCCAAACGGGTTGATTTGGGAGAAAGCAGAATTTGGGGTGTATCAGAAATGTTTTGGGAATGTTCCTTTATTCTAAAAAGGATGACTGGACTGTGGCGATGACTCAAAACCTTAATGAGTTAGCCGTTAAAGCTTCTGCCACATATCTCTGTGCCATCATGATTCAGATCTGAGCTCTGAGAGGCAAATAAGCCTGACGGTTTGCTGGACAATTTCCAGATTACACCTTATTCTTCTTGAAATTAATTCATGCCTCATTTATTAAATTGAATGTAGTATATTTATTTATCTTTCCCTATATGTTGGTGTCAGTATGCCCCATGTTTCAGATTGTTCAAACTGCTTCTGCCTGACTTCTTTTGGCAACAGAAAAAATAAGTCATCACTCCACCGGTCCCTCTTCCCGTTGGCTCCAGTTTAGACTTTTGTTTTTAAATCTATTTTTTTTTTATCCAACATTTTATTTGTGAGCATTTTTAATCAATTAAATCATTTTCCCTTTAACCTTTGCAAATATAGAAAGCAGCCATCATCCCTTCCCTGAACTCCTGTGGTACCCAGTAACAGAGAGTTCTCTCACACACAGGTAAAATGTCAATATGGGTGGCATGCCCTTTTGCTTATAAAGTGAGCAGTGTGTTCCCAAAAAAGTCTGCTAAGTCTTTGGAAAGTGGTTCAGTTTTGCAGGGTCAAACTATTTTAAAGGTCTGCAGCAGCAGCAGCAGCAGGATGATGAATTCATTCTAGCATCTCAAACTAAAGAGGCTTACGTATACAGCCGAGCCAGAGAAGTGTGCGGTAGAGCTAGGTGCACAAAATAGAGGCAGGTATTCGTCCAAAGCATTAAATCGGATGTGGTGTGAAAAAAACGGATATCGTCCAGCTCCATATTCAATGGCCTCTTCCGTGGACCTTTGACCTTTTAAACCCTCTCCACTAGGACAAAAGCTGTTGCTGGAAAGCTGCTTGGGTTTGGTTCAAGAAGGAGCACGGTCAAGGTTTAAAGGAAAGGGAAGGAAAGCAGGGAGGGCAGATGGCGGACCGTAAAACAGCCTTGGTGTTGTTTGAGGTTTCTGCAGATTAAAAGGACGCTTTTCCTTTTCCCTGCGCGAGCTTGTGGTGGATTCAGCTCCGTCTCTTGAGTGATATCATAGATTGTTCCCAAACTTTCAGCCCACGACCCCCAAAATATAGATGCCAAAGACTGCTGACCTCTACTGTCCCTCAAAGTGATTTAATGTGTCTTCATTTAGCTGGTCTGCAGACAATTAGCTTACCTATATGGGCATGTGTCTGTGTTTCCTGTGCCGTTATGAATGAACCTGCTGCTACTGATGCTTTAGATCATTAACTGTTCACTAACACTAAACTTAGGAGACATCTGGCAACAAAGAAAGGCAGAAAACTCATTACATTTTCTATTTTCAAGGTTTTATTTCAAGTTTAGCTTCTATTTTTGTTGATTCTTTTATGACTAAAATGGGTAAAATGTACAAATTTGAGATAACTTAAAAAAATTAACATTCTGGAAGACATCTCACGACCCCCACACTTTGGGAACCCTTGTCTAGACCTTTAGAAGTGTGGAATGAGATGACTTCTGTGGTGATTTGGCGCTTTATGAATAAAAATTGACTGATTATTGACGGGTGGTTGCAGAACAGCTATCAGATCAAAGCCTCGCAGCCTCACACTCGTCTCTTGACCCAAATTCTCCCCCTGCAAGGTTGAGCAGCATCATTCCCCACTTTTGCATGTGCTATATCAAAATTTGCATGCACCAAAGATGTCCTTTACGAGGAGACATCTTTCTCTTTTTCCTGCATTTGAACAATCAATAGATGCTTTTCTTTTTTTCTTGAGGACTGCAAAGCCGTCATGCAGCCTCCATCTCAGCGTTGGAAGCTGCAACCTTTAAGATTTGTCTCAAATGCCATTTTTGTTCCTTGATATTAGAGTGAGTCACCATTTGCACACTACAATGTGTGTATTATGTGTGTCTCACACTCCATACCTGCAACCTGGGAGTCATTGGGAATTATAAAACACCCAGCTAACTGAGCTGTTTCAAACTGTGCTATCTAAATATAGTGATGTGACTAAATTAGCACCGAGGGCCCTGCACCCAAGATTGTCCTCCTCCACTCCAACTGTGTATTTGTGTGTGTGTCACTCTGTGTGTGTTTAGCTGGCGGAGAGAGCGAGGGGGAGGTGGATGGAGATGGTATCAATCGCCAAGCCAGGCCATTGAATGTATTGATTAGTTACCTTTCTTATTAACATGCTGATTAAAGAGAGAAGGCAGAGAGAGGGAGAGAGAGAGGGAGAGGGAGTGAAAGAGAGGCTGCACACATGCACACACTCCTCGCCTTCGCCTCGGACGGATGGACCGAGAGGAAGCAGCAGCAGCAGCAGCCGCCGCCACCGTGGCCGAGAAAGAGAAAAGGATGCAGAGTGGATTTAACAGCCGAGCTGGGAAGGAAAATCAGGGAATAATTGGGAAGAGGAGGAGAGAGGGAAGCGAGATGAGGAGGAGGATGAGGAAGAGGAGGAGGAGGAGGATGAGGGGAGGAGGAGGGGGGGGGGATGCAAAGAGAGAGGGGGGGCTGACCTGACTGGAAAACTAAGGAAGCAAAGAGAGAAACCCTGCTGCCTTTGATCCCCCACCGAGTTACACTGGCTGACTGGCTGGCTGGAGAGACTGACACACACTTTTCGGCTGTGAGACACACTCATTTGCACCCACACACACTTTTGCATCCACACTCAAACACACACACACGCTCGTGCAAGCTGTGAGGCTGACAGGCCGAGGCAAAAGCATGCATTATCGTAGCAGAAAATAGCTCAGTGTGTGTGTGTTTGTGCTCGTGTGATCAATATGTAGGCTCTCTAAACTGTATTTTTATCAGCGAGTGACCATGTTAAGCAGCGTGCGGTGAGGGATTTCTTAAGATGCACGCCAAGGTTTTCCGAGAAAGGCGCTTTTTTATTCCGAGAGGGACCGGAAGGTGTGGAGGGCAAGATGGAAGAAAGGAAGAGAGAGAGAGAAAGGGCGAGGGGAAGGAGGGAGGGGGGGGTCGAAGGAAGGAAGGAAGGAAGATGCAGACTTGTTTATTTGTATGTTTGTGTCGACGTGTGTGAGTGGGCGTGTCTGCATGTGTGTCAGGGTTCTTGCATGGAAGAGGAGGAGGAGGAATTCTTGAGTGCTTTGCACGGCAGCAGACGTAGAAACTGACATATGCGTGGTGCCTTAATCTTGGACTGTAGCTTGCACAGATTGCTGTGTTTCTTTTCAGTCATGCAGGGAGATAGCTGCTGTATTTAATGTGGTTATTCTGAGGACATGTGGAGCCTGCAGTGTGTAGACTACAGGCCTGGGAGTGCATGTGTTGTGAAGGCCTTGAACTGTGCAGTATGTTGTGTTTGTTTATTTTATTCCTTACACTAATTCATCAGCTGGTTAAACCGTATCACAAATAGATCCCTGAACCAAGCTGCATAATTACACCTGTTATAAGCTAATCCTTGTATTTAGTTAAGGGTGTTTAAAATCATTTAATTAAGGGGAACTTGCCCTTTAATTCTGGTGTAGTGTTTCATCACAATCATGCATCATCTATGTGTGAAAATTAGATATTTAGGATGAATAATTCAAGTAAAAAAATTACAAAAATTCAGTGTTACCAAAGATCTTAAAAGAGATGTCTCACTCTGTTCATTTTTTGCAGAATTTAATTAGAAAATCACCCAAAACTATCAATTTAACTGCTTCATTTACTTTCCTCCTGCCTTTATATAACATACTTGTATTTTATATGAATTAAATTAATTTAAAAAGTGGCTGCAGCTTAAACTTCTGTTCAATAAATCTATATTTAGACTTAAGAAGGGAACGTTTATGCAAATTGTGCTGTACTCAAGGCTTAAATTATTGCAGCATGCTCTTCTTTAAACACTCACCTCTGTGATAATTCAAATTTATATTTAATATAAATACTTGAATGCATTTTTTTAAGGTTATAGCATTTTAGGAGTGTTAAAACTGCCAGATATGCAAAAGTTTGATAGCCTGGATTGAATTTAAAGCAACAGTTTCACCAGATATCATCAATATAAGCTGATAAAATAATTTCCTGCAGGTTTAAAAAGAAGAAACGTGTTGAAGAGTTGAGATGACATCCTGATGTTTCACAAATTTAATCCCCCTGAGAAAAACTGCACCTGTAGCAGAACATGCATAGAGCAACACTTGACTTCTCCTGCTGTATGACTAATGATGGAAACCACTAATTGTGTAACTTTTAAAAACTTCTAATGAGCACTGACTCCAGGCTAAAAAAAAAAAAGAGAGAGGGAGTGAGAGAGGAAGAGAGAGAGAGAGAGAGACAGGCCTGGAGGAGAGGAAAGAAAAGAAATAAACTCAGACAAGTAGTGACTTATCGACCTTTGCTCCCCCTTGAGCTCCAGTTTTTGCATGAATTAAAGCTTCTTCCTGCCCCGCGCGGCTCGGGCCACCAGATAATTTCATTTGCATAAAGAATGCGGAGCCAATTACAGAGGGAGAGATTTACATTTTATATGAAAAATAGTTGTAGGGCAAATGGGAGGCTGATTAAAATGCGTGGATCGATACTGGCTTAGCGCATGCTCAGGATGAAAGCGCGCTCACAATCACACACACAAAAAACACTTTTTTAAAAAAAGAGAATAAAAAAAATTAAAGGTTTTATTTTTGCTTCTGCAGAAAAACCCATGCAGGAAAATTTAAAGGCTGTTTGATACAATCTTTTACACAAAATCAGGATAAATAACCCAAAAAATATGCTCCAAAAATGCTCCAAAAACCACCTCTCAAATGTTTGCTTCTTCCAGGTGAAATACTTTTACGCACTCTTATTTCTCCCTCCAGGAGAGCTTGCATGCATGCATGCTATAGCAAGATTGCACATTATTGGCTCGTGTGCATGTGCAACCAGGAGCCGAATGCAGTGAATTAAAGGAGTGAATTTGCATTAATCCAGATATGATCGATAATAACATTATTCACGCTGCGAAGTCAAGTTCCACATCATGGCGTACACGATCATTACTGCAACTAAACCTGCAAATAATGGAGGAAAATAATGTGATTACCATTCAGTCAGGAGGGCTAAAGTTTCCAGGAGGAGCTTTTAGATGGTATGCATTTGTCTATTTATTTTACTTTATGAGAATATGTCATTTTAGGATATTTATTATGAGTAAATGGATTCCTAGAGTTGATTCAGAGCAGATTTTGGCTTTGTTGCACCATCTGCATGGAGCTCACTTCAAAGCACTTTAAAAAATGAATGCACAGGTTTCTTTTAGTCATTTTAAATCATTAGTTTTAACCTGTTTAACCTCTCATTGCTCCTGTTTGAACATTACTTTTGAATTCCTGTCTGTTTTGAATTCATCATCATTATTTTAAGGTGTTGTCTTTTATTTGCTTGTCATGCATCTTAATGTTTCTTTGCTCGACGTCATTGTAAATGAGGGCTTTGCTCTCAATGATTTTTAAGTTTAAATACAAATAAATAAATAAAATAAATAAAGATCTATTATTCCAGCCACCTTTTGTTTATCAGATTATAGCCATTGAAGGATTATTCAGTCATTAGAACAAAAAATCATGCTCCTATAATAAATATAAAATCAGCTTAGTACAAAAATCAGCATTAAATGGCATGTTTCATTCTGAAGTGTGTTCTTTGAGGGGTACATGTACCTAGAAGAGTGTGTGTGTGTGTGTGTGTGTGTTTGTGCAGCAGGCCACACACTGTTAATGCACAGGCCTGCATGCACACACTGTCATCACGTTATGGTTTATATATAGCCTTAAAAATAACCAGTAATTATGATATTGTAATTTTCATGTTGCACAATAGATCCCATCTAAAAGATGAAAGTTAATAATAACCTTTTTTTTTTGCCTCGTGCAGTCCTGCAGGTGAATGTTTACGTCACTCAGTGTGTCTCATATTTAATATTTTGGTCAATGAGTCGTTTTTATTTTTTTTTCTTTACACAGATAATCATCCCCATCATCGCTTTTTAACATTTTCAGTCCATTTTTCTCCTTTCAGCTCTAATCCGGTCAAATTAATTCCGCTATCGATTATTCACATTGTGATCTGCGTACCGCCAGGTCTCGTGGTAATAATTGATTGTATCGATTGGCTGAGGGTGGGAGAGAAATAAAAAAGGGAGATGACAACAAGAAAAAAGGGAAGAGAAAAACAGCAGTGCCACAGTTTCATTATGTCACAGTGTTACACTGTTGATTTAAAATTACATAACCGTTTAGAATTAAAGCAGATTATTTTCAAATCAGGATTAAAAAGATTCTCAGGTTTCTTTATTTGATTTTTAAAAATCGAAAAATACATCATTTTTATTTTGTATCATTGTTTTAAGTTATTTTACACCCATGTGGACACTGCAGCCTCAAGTCTAATAATGCAGTCATATATACATATCAGCCTTATTATGGGCACAGAATATTCTATAATAATATAGCAAATGACAGCACATGGGTTACTTTTAAAATGTAATAGTCTATTTATATATTTTATTATAAAGAATATGCTCTTGTATAACTGCCATATGTAACAGCCTGTTAAAATTGAAGATACTGTAAGTGTAGGTTGTGTGTGATGCAGGAAATGCATATATTTAAATTAAATTACAACCTATTAGAGTTTTAAAAATAACATATGGAGTTGAAGTTCCCCTGCAGTTCCACCACTCAAGCTTTATTGTATTTTAAAGTCTTCACTGTAAAGTTTGAATCCTGCTTTGCACCTTTATTTAAAAACACAATACAGAGTATGTATCACACACTGAGTATCATTAAAGCTGCACAGATAACTTTATTAACTTGAAATGAGAACAAACTGCAGACTTAAGGAGACGCGCACTGACATTTAAAAGAGCATCAAGCCAGGTGTTCACAAAAATACTCTCATGAGGAGTTGAATTATTGTACTTTGTGATTTTGCAGAAATGCAGGACATATTTAAATGTCTTATATGTTAGATTTAAGGATTTTAATGAGACTGAGGGATGCGTGTGTGTGTGTGTGTGTGCACACTAGATCAGGGGGGAATAAAGGAAGTCGTCTCCTGTGTTCACCTGTAACGCTCTGCACCACAAAGTAAGCTGATAGTTGTAACATATTTATGAAAACTGTCCTGTATTAAATTTAAATGAGTCTCTGACTAGTCCCAAAATGAGATTATCGATAACACTGCGCATGCGCTGAAGAGTTTGGGCTGAAACCAACGTGGATAGTGGAAATATTGAAGTTTAAAATTTAGTTCTATGTTTTTGTGACATCAACACTCGTGATTACTTTATGTAGCTTATCTTATCCTCTTTATCTGCACCCATAGAGTCAGAACGGTTCATATCAGATGTGTTTATTTGAGCTGTGTGTATTTATATATAACATTTATTTTAAAGAGACGCTCCTGAAAAAGTTGGTTTATAAGTTTTTGTTTCAGTTTTGGAAGATGAAACTATTTAAGATGTTTAATCGTAAATGTTGGTTCCCTTTCAAAATAAGAGCTGCAATATTAACTTACTGTATTTTATGTGTGTGTGTAAGTGTGTCAATAAATAAGGTTGGATATTAACTTGTGTTCTGAGTTATTCTTGTATTATACTCTGTTTATGTCATATATACGTGTGTGTGTGGTCCCAAAGTGTATTTTGTACATTCACACATTGCAGATGCAGGAAAATGCAGTGACCATGCATGTGTGTGTAAGTGTGTATGTGTGTGTTTCTGTCTGTGTGTGTGTGTGTGTGATTAAATATATCCAGATCAGATGAATACAAAATGACTCATTTACCGTCTAAAACAAAACCCTGCAGCAGCATCCTCTCCAGTCCTGATCACCATCCCCCAATATAATATTTTGGCAATTTAAAAAATATATATTGTTTTATTTTTCTTAAAAAAACACACACAGGTGAGTCCATCAGAATTAAAAGCCCTCTATTTTCCCTTTCAGGATCATTTCCTTCGTCTTTTGATGAACGCTGCATTCAAAGCGTCATCCACGTCCCTTTACTGTCTTACTGTTTCTCTCTGCTGCAAACAGAGTCAATATCTCATTCAAACCCTGCACGTGCACTCCATCTATTATCATTTACCAATAAGTGATCACGTTTACTCGGTGATTAAACAGCAGGTTTTGGGGGGCGTAAAAAACGCTGTAAGTCCAGGATGAATAATGCAGCCTGATGTTTCTCTCTATCATGATGCAGCTGCAGCTCGGGGATGTTTGCAGGCCTTGCGGGGACGAGCATGCACAACACATCCGCAGTGCTCCTGCTTATTTCAAATAAATATGAATCCATGCATCTTGACAAATCCCTCCTCATCTGCTCAGGGAAGGAGACATCTCTCTCCCTGTGGGTTCCTTTCTCGCTGCAACACCCAGAAAACACCCTTTTTAATTTCTCCCTCGCCTTGCCTGATTCTATTTATCTGCAGCACATAAATGGTCACTCCAATGTCACACCCATGTCCTCTGACCCTTGACCCCCTCGCTATTGGCTGCATGTAATATCGGCAATGCAGGATTTGATGCAGGCCCGTACACGTCCCTCAGGATGGGAGAATCATGCAGGCAGCAAAATGGTTCAAATCTAAACACGCTCGGTATTGGTTTCAGATTAAAAGCTTATTCTACAGCCAGCATATTGAAAGTCACTTGAATGAAGGAGCTGCAGTGTAATGGCTCAAATGTGAGTATCCTCAGTTATATTTATGGCCCTGGATGGGTAATGGACGCTTTGATGCTCCTGCTGCTGCTGCTGCCCTCACTGTGCGTCCCTCTGAGAGCATCAGCTAAATGGCTGAAATGTAAATGTTTTGGCTGTAATGTTGCTGATCCTGTTGCTGGAGGGGAGTGACTCTGGATGGAAATAGCTCGTAATGTATATGGAGCTTGTTATGCAACGAAATCATCACGTCAACATCAGGAATGCAAATTTATATCATAGTTTTTTTCTCGTCATTACGCATGAATTCATGCTCATTTTTCGTTATTGCATTAGGAGTGTCTCTTTGTGACCCAGTCCTGACAGATCCAGACTGGAGCTTGTTATGCAACGAAATCCATCATCAAAATTTATATCAAACAAATTACAATACATTCAAAACTCAGCTGCACGCCTCCCTCACTCACTCCGAGACCACATCAACCCCCAGTCCTCCAGAACCTCCATTGGCTTCCCATCCCCTCCAGAATACAGTACAAGATCCTCCTCCTCATCACCTAAAAGCTCCCTACCTCCACTGACTTTCTGCAGCCATACAATCCCAACCCAATAATACCAACCTCCTCACCCCTCTCCCCAAACCCAAGCACCGAACCTGGGGGGACAGGGCCTTCTTAGTCGCTGCCCCCACCTTCTGGAACTCTAACCCCCAACACCTCAGACTCTCTCCCTCACTCACCAAATTCAAATCCGGACTCAAAACCACCTTTACAAAGGATTTTAAACTATAATTGATTTTGTTTTTTCTTGTTTTGTTTTATTTTGCTGCCTTTTTTTTTTCCTTTGCTTTTCTATTTCTATTATAATTATTTCTTGTATAGTGTCTTGGAGAATCTTTTAAAGCTCTTTTATAAATAAATGTATTATTGTCAAGTTCTTTAAGTTTCATGCAGCCGTCCCAACTTGAAAGGACAAAACAATCAGACCAAAAGTGACTGGACTCCACTCAAATTAGTCAACGTGTATCTTATTTTCCTCCTTTTATTTGATTTCTTTCATCTCAGAGTTTTGCAGAAACAGTTTCCACTAATTAGGTGAAAAATCTTAAAACAAAGGGAAAAAAAGACAAAAGAAATACCTGCATCAAACACATGCAAATGCAACATAATCACAGAGCATGACACCACAAAGCAGCATTATTATTATTATTATATCATAGTTTATTCTCGTCATTACGCATGAATTCATGCTCATTTTTCGTTATTGGATTAGGAGTGTCTCTTTGTGACCCAGTCCCTGACAGATCCAGACCCTGACCGCCCCACAGGGTGTCAGCTTCCCTGTGTTAAAAAAGTTTGGGGGCCCTTGCAGCTCGGGTGTCAGCCTCTCTTCTCGGATTCTCCAGCCACAGAAGGTGAACTTTCACCCCGACCTTCCAGAAGGACCTTTTTATTTTCGCTCTGTGGCTGTTGACCATTTTTACCTCCAGCTACTCTCCATCCATACACCACGCATCCCTCCATGCTGGCTGCGCGCGGGGCGGATCGATAGGGCAGCATCTGCTCCGGGAAGCCGGCGGTCCCACACCGCGCACCGCTCCGCTGTTTCCAAACGCCAGAACTGCTCATCTCTGAAAATTAAACTGACAGACAGATAGGATTAGTATGCGCGCTGCCTCCCTGCTCTGTCTGTCTCCGTGGTTCTCTCTGAGGCGCGCAAACATGCACGCACAGGCCTCACCATGCAGACTAGATGTATATGTATGCTTCATGTATGCACACACAGGCCTCACCATGCAGACTAGATGTATATGTATGCTTCATGTATGCACACACAGGCGCCACTGCACATTGATGGGACACCACTCTCATGTGGACGCGCTTATACAAGCATACACTCTAGTAAGGGTGCATGCACAACATGTTTATAGCAGGGGCGTTGCTAGGATCTCAGTGGGCCCCATCACTACAGCCAACCCTACAAAATATAACATTGATGCTATAACACTGATTTATTTGCATTATACAAAAACATATGCTTAACACTATGCTGGTTAGCTGTCTCAATCTAAGATACATATCAATATTTTGATTTATTTTACAATTTCTCCAAATGTAACTGCACAATATTGACCTTCAGACTGTCCACCTCTTTAAACAAGATTATTTGAAGCCTAGTGACTTGTTGAGTAACAACAAGGGGGCATTATTTGATATAATCTAACCTCATGAAGTCAAATAAAACTCTGAAAACTACAGTTTTCAATCAGATTCAGCCACACTTGATATATGAAAATAGGACACTTCCCCACTTTAGGCATGAGACAGGAATCTTGAGGAGGTGGAAAGAAATTCCAGAAAGGAATTCTGAATGTTTGTTTATTTATTCAGACAATTTTAGTTATCTTAGATTAGATTAGATTAGATTAGATTAGATATGGAAAATTGCCTTCACAGACAATACAACATTTTTAGACAAGAACAGAGAGAGTGCTTTTTTACTACTTTTTTCTAGGCTGCATAAACATTACACAGAAGTGACAGTCACTCAATTGTGAGCTACATATCAATATATACAGATTTTTTTTTACAATTTCTCCAAATGTAACTGCACAATATTGACCTTCAGACCGTCCACATCTTTAAACAAGATAATTTGAAGCCAAGTGACTTGTTCAATAACAACAAGGGGGCTCTATTTGGTATAATCTAACCTCATGAAATGAAATAAAACTCTAAAAACTACAGTTTTCAATCAGATTCAGCCACACTTGATGCTGAAAATATGACAATTCCACACTTTTGGGACATGACGGCATTCAAGGAGCCGGAATGAAATTCCAGAAAGGAATTCTGAATGATTTATTATTTATTCAGACAATTTTAGTTATCTTAGATTAGATTATTAGATTAGATTAGAGCTTGTATTTGCCCACAATGTGGAAAATTGCCTTCACAGACAAACAGACAATACAAACATTTTTTAGACAAGAACAGAGAGAGCGCTTGGATTCTTCCTGGTGATTGCCAGCAGAATTCCTTTAAGGAGCTAGTATAAAAATATAACAGATATCCATATGTACACACATAGGCTACATAAGAACACATATGTACACACATATATACAAATACATATATATATATTGCAGTTATAACAAAACAAAACAATAGAAAGCGTAGTAGAAAACACATTTTATTCCAGGCTCATTAAGCCCCCCCCCTCCCCAAATTGGACCCTATAATCAGTCCCACTTTTCCCCCCACTACGACGCCCCTGCGCACAGGCCTCACCATGCAGACTAGATGTATATGTATGCTTCCTGTATGCACACACAGGCGCCATGCACATTAATGGGACCCCTCTCTCACGTGAACGCGCTTATACAAGCATGCACTCCAGTAAGGGTGCATGCACAACATGTTTAAAGTCACACACTCACAGGTTACACACATTATAGTGCACAATAAAGCAAGAAATTGCATTCATTGGACAGTCAAGCACACACACACATGCACACACTCTCCCAGCAGGCCCATCCTGCAGTGTGTCTGCTCGGTTCTTGCAGCAGCAAGCAGCAGCAGGTCGAGGGTCTTCTGGAAGAAAAAAAAAGGGTCGCATTGATCTTGCTGAGGGACTTTCCAGACTGAAGTGTTGGCGCTGTGAGTGAATGGAGCCGCGAGCTGAGTGCTGATTAAGAGCTGGCTAAGCGCACTCTGCACTACAGCATTTATTCCTGAAGGTTGAGCAGAGATGAGCCAGAAAAATAAGAGAAATGCAAAAACCCCGCAGGCTGAATGTTTGGTGCTTCAAGAGAGAAACTAAACTCGTTATTGACGCTGTGGGAATAAGATGAGCAAGTGAGATGTGGTTGAGATTTTTTTTTCGTGGGGGTCAATAAGTGAGGAGAGTGGATTTACATAACTGCATATTCGCCCTTCATTCGTTTTTTTTAAGGCCTTCCAATCCACTCCAGCATGAAGATTCAACAAATGAAACTAGAGTCCAATAATATCATTTCAAATAATGTGGATAAATCAAACCAAAGAAACTCTTATTTCAGTCTTAGAGGATCCAGTTTATTCCATTGTATCCCCATGTTACAGATAATTCCTCACACTGACAATAGCAGCAACAGCCTCCTTGTTACATATAAAACTAAACGACATTAGCTGCAGCTTGTAAACGTCCATTGATCAGACCAATAAACAGCCGAGCGCAGCAGAATGACCAGGATGTGCGCACATAATTCATAAGTTGTGCATGCAATCAGCTGAAGAAGGCTTAACCTGTGGGGTTATGAGAAAGGGCATCCCAACCACCCCCATCACCCATCACCCATCCTCCCCCCACCCCCCCCCCTCCGGAGAAAAGGGTTAATTGGAGTAGGAATTTCATCGCACATCTGTCAGATTTTAAGGCGTGACGCACTGAAAGCAGAGAGTCAATGTGAGCAAAAAAGGGGAGGAGGAGGAGGAGGAAAGGAGAAAGAGTTGTGGTGAGATCGATGAAGTGGCAGGCAAGAGGGAGGAGGAAAATCTCACGAGAAATCTGAAAGAAAAAGAGATAGCTGCTAGTGTAGAGCGGAAAAACGACGGCTACAGACCTGGAGAGATTTTTTTTGGAGGAGTGGGGAAAACAAAGACCGAGCTTCAGTCTGTCTGTTCACCCGCAGATGGTTTGTGTGGTTTTTGTGTTGTTGCACTCTGGTTTCGGTGAATGTAGCACCCCGGGGCGCAGAGGACCGATTGTGTGAACTGCAGGCTGCTCGGCGACACAATCAGGAGACATGCACAGGACGGACAACAGCCGAGGACGCGCGCTCAGAAGTGGGGAATAAAAGGTAGGATTCTACACTTCTTCTTCTATGAAAACCTTCACATGTGGATGATTTTAGCTCTGAATGATCATCACGTTTTTGCACTTATAAGTTACAGATTCGCTCAGATTCATTTAGCCTGCATGTGGTGTAAGGATGAAAACGCACCGCTCATTTTGGGGCTCTTCATGGCGTTATTCCTGTATCCATAACTTTGCATTGAAAAACAG